>NW_026511358.1:131047-256000 GCF_027579735.1 Bombina bombina | reverse complement strand
TAGGAAGGCCCTTCCTGACTGGAAACGTGTCTAACTCAGTGCCTGACGTTAAAAAACGTTCCCCAAGCTTATAAGTGTGAATTTCAAGCATAAACATGTATAAAATGCTCAAATAAAGCAATCGATTTTGCCCATAAAAGTGTCTACCAGTTTTACAGCCCATATTAAGCCCTTTATTATGTTTGAGACTAAGAAAATGGCTTACCGGTCCCCATGAGGGGAAATGACAGCCTTCCAGCATTACACAGTCTTGTTAGAAATATGGCTAGTCATACCTTAAGCAGAAAAGTCTGCTAACTGTTTCCCCCAACTGAAGTTACTTCATCTCAACAGTCCTATGTGGAAACAGCAAACGATTTCAGTTACTGTCTGCTAAAATCATCTTCCTCTCACAAACAGAACTCTTCGTCTTTTTCTGTTTCAGAGTAAATAGTACATACCAGCACTATTTTAAAATAACAAACTCTTGATAGTAGAATAAAAAACTACAACTAAACACCACATACTCTTAACCATCTCCGTGGAGATGTTGCCTGTGCAACGGCAAAGAGAATGACTGGGGTGGGCGGAGCCTAGGAGGGACTATATGGCCAGCTTTTGCTGGGACTCTTTGCCATTTCCTGTTGGGGAAGAGATATTCCCACAAGTAAGGATGACGCCGTGGACCAGACACACCAATGTTGGAGAAAGAACTGTCACTGACCATTTTCACAGTAAGGTGGCTGTGGATAGAGAGGGCTCAGAAGACGAATCAAGAGATTCATTACATTGCTTCCAAGATCATTTAGCTAGTAGTCCAGCAGACATGCCACGTCAAAGAGAAAGCGATAACTCAGTAATGGAGTCCATCAAAGCTCTGTCCTCTAAAATGGACAACCACTATGCCTCCCTGAAGAATGACATCAAGACATCTGTTGCTGATTTAAAGAGAGATATTAGTGCTCTGGGTGAAAGAACGGAATCAATAGAAAGGAGACAAGAGGACTTGTCAGTTGACCAAGCTAACTTGCTTTCATATTCGCAAAATTTAGCGGAACAGATCTCAGATCTTGAAGTTAAGTTGGCAGATCTGGAAGACAGATCTCGCCGCAATAATGTGAGAATTAGGGGGATCTCAGAGGAAGTTCCAACATCTGATCTTCCTGATTTCCTGAGAGGCCTATACAAATCTATCCTGGGATCCTGTCAGGATTCGGAAACCATAATGGATAGAGCTCATAGAGCTCTCAGACCCAGGAGTGCTTCCCAAGATCAACCAAGAGATGTGATCGTTAGATTCCATTATTTCACTTTTAAAGAGAAGCTCATCAGAGCTGCTTTCAATGCCAAGTCTCTTCCGGAACAATTCAGCAACATCCAGATATTTCAAGATCTTTCAGCTCACACGCTCTCCAAAAGAAGATCCTTCATGCCGGTGACACAGTCTCTACGTAAAGCTGGAATCAAGTATCGCTGGGGGTTCACGGTTAAATTGTACTTCCAATATGACAATAAGACGCATGTCATATCGGACGTGGATCAGGGCCTCAATCTACTAAAAAAGATGAACTTAGACATATTTAACTCAGCACAATCCTCAGCTGGAGCCCCAGCTAACAGTTTACGTGCAGCAGCCCCAGCTTGGGATCCTTTACCTAAACGGAGCTCTACAGCAGTTAAAAGAAAGGAACAGACATCAGGACATATATAATTTAAATGTTTCAGGAAAAGTATCTACCCAGATCTACGGATAAGGTAGTATGGTTAAGTAAATCATTGTAAATGTTCACATCCTGATTGTTGAGACTCTAATTTCTATTTACAGCAAAAGAAAGATGGTAAACTCACCTCTGTCTTCATATAGTACTAAATGTTTTAGGTACTTATGCATCTATAGGTACATGGTAACAGATGGACTAATGTGCGGACTCATCATTCAATATATGTCATATATGGTTTTCTTCTTTTTCTTTCTTTTCTTGGTTTTTAGCATTGCAATGTTCACTGTGCTTATTGTAATTATGCTATGGAAACTGTTTATGTCATTTACTTAGGTTATACAAAAAGTAATGACTTTATCACATTTAGATATAGGAAATATAACAGTCATATTGATAGGAAAGTAATAATGGAGACTTGCTCTAATTCTGGGAGTCGCCCACATACCTGACAGGAAAGAAATGATCTCCTCAATATACACAAATTATCATTATTAGTGTAAAGTAAAAAAAGAGGATGAGGATGAGGTTCTGCATGCGACAGGGTTTATTGCCCCCTTAAGTTTTTAATTTTAAGAAGAATTCTAAACGGATCACCACCTTAAGGGTGATTCCTAGAGGGGGGAACGTTCTTTACATATTATCAATACTCTTTTGTTAAACTTTAGATATACGCTAGATCAGTTTACATTACTAAATAACACTTCAACAGTTGGGGTATTTTGCGTAGCAGTTGATAGACTTGAATAGAGATCTTTTCATCCCCTTTAAGAGTACTATGCTAAGTTACAGTTACTGTATCTTGTTCATACTGTATTTCAATTTAATTACCTGCTGTTGGTCATTTGACCAGTGAATTCCCCCCCACATGTACCCCCTTTATAACTCTTACTAATATCATTATATTTGATTTCAGTGATATTTCCCTTTATATATTTTCCAATAATTGAGACATCTAGACTTTTGCTATATGCCACCCCCCCCCCCCCGTTTATGCCCTTATTCCCTCCTATCAACCGTAGAAGGGGGAATATTCCACTCCCAGCTCTTAGACTGGGTTATCTAGAGAGCGGTTTTGGTCCGCTATTTTGAAATATTTCTTGAGTACTACCACAATCATTGGTTTTCGAGATATTTTTTTTATTACTGTTGTTTTCTAGCACTTAGTATCAATCCAGGACAACTAGTAGGAAGTTTTATTTTTATTTCTCTCCCTTCCACCTCTCCATCTAAGATTGCCCCACCCCCTTGCTTACTAATACAGTATAGTTATACACCCCTATTACATACCACCTTAGTAGTTGAACATGGGAGACTTTAGATTAATAACACATAACGTCCAAGGGCTTAACACCCCCACTAAACGAAGCCTCTTACTTAATAACCTAAGGAAGAACAATATAGATATTGCGCTTATCCAATAAACACATTGGATACGGACAAAGGAAAACACTTACCATTTTCGCAATTACTCGCAAGTTTTTACAGCTTCATTTGATACTAAATCAAGAGGGGTAGCAGTTCTAGTTAAAGATACTCTTGTTTTTTAAACAATCTATATTGAGAGAGATCTACAGGCACGATACCTCATTATTGTATGCAAAATTAATAATGTTATCCTAACTTAGGTGAATGTATACAGTCCTAATTCGGGGCAAACTAGGTTCTTGAGAAAGCTCCTGAGGCGGGTGTCCACTGTGAGACAGGGCAAATTGATAATAGTTGGGGATTTCAACGTGGTGTGTGATCCAAACATTGACAGACAATCTCATACACAAGGAGGCATTGATAGGGCAGCAGGTTCATTATCAAGGGCCTTCCGGAACTTGATGGCACAATATCAGTTGTACGATACATGGAGAGCTATGGATTCAGCTGCGTGAGAGTTTACTTTTTATTCGAACCCCCATAAGTCTTACTCTAGGTTGGACACTATCTTTGTATCCCCTCGGCTCATTGATAGGACCACTTTTGCAAAAATACTGCCATCCAACTGGTCCGATCACCAAGCGGTTATGATAATCCTGGTGTTTTTTCCTAGAAACTAGCTGACTGGCTTTTTGGCTCGCCTGCACAGAAAGTTGAGATAGGTTGTGTAATTAAAGACTTCTTTAACATAAACGATAATAGGGAAACCTCATTGGAGACGTTATGGGCAGCCTTTAAAGCATATATGAGAGGTTATTTTTTAAAACAGGAGGCAATTAGCTAAGAAATAGAGAGGGGAATTATTGGCAGTATTGACGTGTCATCTACAAGAGTTGCAAAGATTACTTGAAAACACATTTTCACATCAGGTAAACGACCAGATTCAAATTATCAGATCCCAGATTAGAGATCTAGAGATGGCAAGAGTACAAAGAACATTAGAAAGATTTAAGCAGATGTATTATTATAGTAACAATAAAGTATCAACCCAATTAGCTAGTAAGCTCCGTAATCGGACGGCGCAGCGTAGAATTTTAGTTTTAAAAGAGGGTACCAGTATTTGGACATCTCCAGGAGATATAGGTAGGACTTTCCATAAGTATTACAGTTCTCTTTATAACTTAAGTCCCCTAGCGGGAAAACAACATCCAAGCAGGGAGCGAATAAAGAAACACTTAGAGACCCTCAATCTTCCGACCTTATCGCTAGATAACGTAACTCAGTTAAAAGGGCCAATTTCTTTGGAAGAGGTTGCTATGGTACTGAAGAATATGAAAATAGGTAAGGCCCCTGGCCCAGACGGCTTCTCTGGTAGGTTTTATAAAACCTTTAGTGAGCAATTAGCGCCTATTCTCCTAAGATTTTTAATAAATCCTTCTCCTCAGGCAGTTTTCAGTCTGAGTTTCTAGAAGCTTCGATCATTACCCTATTAAAACCGGATAAAGATCCCCAAAATTGTGGGAGTTATCGGCTGATCTCTTTGATCAACATTGATACTAAGATATATTCTAAGATTTTGGCCGGTCGCCTGGCAGGGATTCTCCCCTCCCTGATTCACAGTGATCAGGTGGGCTTTATCCCTAATAGGGAAGGACCAAATAATACTAGAAGACTCATGCATATATTTACAGAAGCCAAAAGAAAAGGGGTTCCACTTCTCGCCCTGTTGCTAGACGCCGAAAAGGCATTTGACAGGGTGCGGTGGGACTACCTATGGGAAGTGTTAGAAGTATTTGGGATTCCTGTTGAGCTCAGAACAGCGATTAAGGCGTTATATTCGTCCCCTACGGCAAGAATCAGAGGAATTGACTTTGTGTCTCATAAGTACCCGTCAGGGATGCCCTTTGTCACCGCTTTTGTTTGCTCTAGCTATAGAGCCCCTGGCACAGGCAATTAGACAGAATGAAGATATTAGAGGGATAAAGATTGGAAATGTTCAACATAAAATCGCATAAAATCGGCGGTTATGTCTGTCTTAGAACATTTTGGCTGTCTGAGCTATTACAAACTAAACTAATTGAAAACAGAGGTGCTACATGTTAATGTAGAGGAGAGTGACTTGCTATACCTTCAGAAAAATTATAAATTTAACTGGTCCGCAAAATATATCAAACATTTAGGAGTTTTCTTAGGACCAAGCATCTCAGATGTTATCACCAAAAATTTTGGAGACAAATTACCAGAGTTTAAGAAACTATTGAACTCATGGGAGTATGCTGAAATCTCTTGGACTGGTAGAGTGGCTGCGATTAAGATGTCTTTCCTCCCCAAGATTACTTATTTATTTCGAAGTATCCCATTTCAGGTCCCTAGAACCCTGCTGAATAAGGTACAAGGCATGGTGACTGAATATATCTGGAGAGGAAAGAAGCAGCGAATCTATAGGATTTTATTACACAGGCCGATTGATAAAGGAGGGTTGGCCCTGCCGAATTTAATTCACTATCATGATGCAGCACGCCTGTCCCACATCTTAGCATGGGGGGGACCAACGGACATCTTTAGGTGGCAGGATGTAGAGCGAGCCCTTTTGCCCCACCCATTAGAACTCTCGGATTTCCTATGGATTCCAACACACAGTAGGCGGCAGTTGGGAATTGATCACCCCCATACTGCTTGATAACTTGAAGCTCTGGGATAGAATTAAGCATTTGGAGGGGGTTGCTCTGCATCCTTCACCAATACATTCTCTTAGAAGCATAACGAGATTCATGTTGGAGACAAACAACTCCCTTTGGAGGAGATGGGATGGTTGGTGTGTTCGGGATTTACACGAAAATGATAGATGGATGAGTGCAAGGGATTTCATTGACAAATTTAACATACCTCGGAAATATCATTTCGAAATTATCAGGTTATTTAGTCTGTTGAGAGCATGGGACTTGATAGGTCAGCCCCCAAGGGAGATGTCCAAATGGGAAAGTTTTTTTTGTTGCGCTGCAAATCAGGGGGAACCATGTAATTTCACTACTACATTTTGTTGGAAGGCCATATAGAACATATGTCGAATCCCCAGAGAGCCTGGGAAATAGACCTGGGCGTTGCGGTGGACACCCGCATCTGGAACAGAGAGTTAGCATTTACTAGGAAAGTACTTAATAATGTAACGCTTAGAGAGCTTCATTATAAAGTTGCGGTGAGATGGCATTTAGTCCCCACAAGATTACATAAAATATTCCCAAATTCCTCTCCACTTTGTTGGAGAAATTGTGGTCAATTAGGGTCGTGGACCAATATTTGGTGGGATTGTCCCAGAATTGGACCTTTGTGGAAGAATTGTTTCAGAATTCTAAAATATCTAAACTATAATATCTCCTTCACTCCAACTAATGGGTTATTACCCTTAACATTCCCAAAAATGGCCTTACCTAGAAAGCAATTACTTATTTACTTATTCACCTCAGTAAAGCTACTCATAGCGAGAGCATGGAAACAGATTTCGCCACCCAGAATTCAAGAAGTCATATCTCATATGGCGTACACTTAAAGTATGGAAGAATATGTCTATAGGATACAAGATAGATTAAACTTGCATTACGAAACATGGTACCAATGGAATGAAATGTTCCAGACCTAGCTAATAATTCGTAGATAGAGTAGTTACCACTCAAAACATCTCTACAGGAGAACTTTGATCGTAGTAGATTGGATATATGGGGGGCCTAGCCTAGCTACACTTCTTTCTCTACATCTGCTCTCACACACAGAATCACGACTCTCTTACAACTTCTCTTATTACTTCCCCAGACCAAGAACTTCCCTTCTGGTATCCTTTTCCTAATTCCTGTGAAAAAGGAAATTTATGCTTACCTGATAAATTGATTTCTTCTACGATACGACGAGTCCACCTATTTATCCTTACTTGGGGGATATTATCCTCCTGCTAAAAGGAAGTGGCAAAGAGCACCACAGCAGAGCTGTATATATAGCTTCTTCCTTCTCTCCGCCCCCAGTCATTCGACCGAAGGTATAGGAAGAGAAAAGCTAAAAGGTGCAGAGGTGACTGAAGTTTTGAAAACAAAAAACATAATTTATGCTTACCTGATAAATTTATTTCTCTTGTAGTGTATCCAGTCCACGGATCATCCATTACTTGTGGGATATATTCCCTTCCCAACAGGAAGTTGCAAGAGGATCACCCACACCAGAGCTGCTATATAGCTCCTCCCCTCACATGTCATATCCAGTCATTCGACCGAAACAAAACAAGAATGGAGAAACCATAGGGTGCAGTGGTGACTGGAGTTTTAATTAAAATTTAGATCTGCCTTAAAAAGACAGGGCGGGCCGTGGACTGAAATAAATAAAGAGAAATACATTTATCAGGTAAGCATAAATTATGTTTTCTCTTGTTAAGTGTATCCAGTCCACGGATCATCCATTACTTGTGGGATACCAATACCAAAGCTAAAGTACACGGATGATGGGAGGGACAAGGCAGGAACTTAAACGGAAGGAACCACTGCCTGTAGAACCTTTCTCCCAAAAACAGCCTCCGAAGAAGCAAAAGTGTCAAATTTGTAAAATTTTGAAAAGGTGTGAAGCGAAGACCAAGTCGCAAGCCTTGCAAATCTGTTCAACAGAGGCCTCATTCTTAAAGGCCCAGGTGGAAGCCACAGCTCTAGTAGAATGAGCTGTAATTCTTTCAGGGGGCTGCTGTCCAGCAGTCTCATAGGCTAAGCGTATTATGCTACGAAGCCAAAAGGAGAGAGAGGTTGCCGAAGATTTTTGACCTCTCCTCTGTCCAGAGTAAACAACAAACAGGGAAGAAGTTTGACGAAAATTTTTAGTTGCCTGTAAATAGAACTTCAGGGCACGGACTACGTCCAGATTATGCAAAAGACGTTCCTCCTTTGAAGAAGGATTAGGGCACAATGATGGGACAACAATCTCTTGATTGATATTCCTGTTAGATACTACCTTAGGTAAAAACCCAGGTTTAGAACGCAGAACTACCTTGTCTGAATGGAAAATCAGATAAGGAGAATCACAATGTAAGGCAGATAACTCAGAGACTCTTCGAGCCGAGGAAATAGCCATCAAAAACAGAACTTTCCAAGATAAAAGCTTAATATCAATGGAATGAAGGGGTTCAAACGGAACTCCTTGAAGAACTTTAAGAACCAAGTTTAAGCTCCACGGAGGAGAAACAGTTTTAAACACAGGCTTAATCCTGGCCAAAGCCTGACAAAAAGCTTGGATGTCTGGAACTTCAGCCAGACGCTTGTGCAAAAGAATAGACAGAGCAGAAATCTGTCCCTTTAACGAACTAGCAGATAAGCCCTTTTCCAAACCCTCTTGGAGAAAGGACAATATCCTAGGAATCCTAACCTTACTCCATGAGTAACTCTTGGATTCGCACCAATATAAGTATTTACGATATATCTTATGGTAGATTTTTCTGGTAACAGGCTTCCGTGCCTGTATTAAGGTATCAATAACTGACTCTGAGAAGCCACGCTTTGATAGGATCAAGCGTTCAATCTCCATGCAGTCAGCTTCAGAGAAATTAGATTTGGATGGTTGAAAGGACCTTGTATTAGAAGGTCCTGCCTCAGGGGCAGAGACCATGGTGGACAGGACGACATGTCCACTAGGTCTGCATACCAGGTCCTGCGTGGCCACGCAGGCGCTATCAGAATCACCGATGCTCTCTCCTGTTTGATCTTGGCAATCAGTCAAGGCAGCAGCGGAAACGGTGGAAAAACATAAGCCATGTTGAAAACCCAAGGGGCTGCTAGGGCATCTATCAGTGCCGCTCCCGGGTCTCTGGACCTGGATCCGTAAAGAGGAAGCTTGGCGTTCTGGCGAGACGCCATGAGATCCAGTTCTGGTTTGCCCCAACGATGAATCAGTTGAGCGAACACCTCCGGATGAAGTTCCCACCCCCCCCGGATGAAAAGTCTGGCGACTTAGAAAGTCCTCTTCCCAGTTCTCCACGCCTGGGATGTGGATCGCTGACAGGTGGCAAGAGTGAGACTCTGCCCAGCGAATTATCTTTGAGACTTCTAACATCGCTAGGGAACTCCTGGTTCCCCCTTGATGGTTGATGTAAGCCACAGTCGTGATGTTGTCCGACTGAAATCTGATGAACCTCAGTGTTGCTAACTGAGGCCAAGCTAGAAGAGCATTGAATATTGCTCTTAACTCCAGAATATTTATTGGGAGGAGTTTCTCCTCCTGAGTCCACGATCCCTGAGTCTTCAGGGAGTTCCAGACTGCGCCCCAACCTAGAAGGCTGGCATCTGTTGTTACAATCGTCCAATCTGGCCTGCGAAAGGTCATGCCCTTGGACAGATGGACCAGAGAAAGCCACCAGAGAAGAGAATCTCTGGTCTCTCGATCCAGATTTAGTAGAGGGGACAAATCTGAGTAATCCCCATTCCACTGACTTAGCATGCATAATTGCAGCGGTCTGAGATGCAGGCGCGCAAATGGCACTATGTCCATTGCCGCTACCATTAAGCCGATTACTTCCATGCACTGAGCCACTGACGGGCGTGGAATGGAATGAAGGACACGGCAAGCATTTAGAAGTTTTGATAACCTGGACTCCGTCAGGTAAATTTTCATCTCTACAGAATCTATAAGAGTCCCTAGGAAGGAGACTCTTGAGAGTGGTAATAGAGAACTCTTTTCCACGTTCACTTTCCACCCATGCGACCTCCGAAATGCCAGAACTATCTCTGTATGAGACTTGGCAAGTTGAAAGCTTGACGCCTGTATCAGGATGTCGTCTAGATACGGAGCCACCGCTATGCCTCGCGGTCTTAGAACTGCCAGAAGAGAGCCCAGAACCTTTGTAAAGATTCTCGGGGCCGTAGCTAACCCGAAGGGAAGAGCTACAAACTGGTAATGCCTGTCTAGAAAGGCAAATCTTAGGTACCGATAATGATCTTTGTGAATCGGTATGTGAAGGTAGGCATCCTTTAAGTCCACTGTGGTCATGTACTGACCCTCTTGGATCATGGGTAGGATGGTTCGAATAGTTTCCATTTTGAATGATGGAACTCTTAGGAATTTGTTTAAGATCTTTAGGTCCAAGATTGGTCTGAAGGTTCCCTCTTTCTTGGGAACCACAAACAGATTTGAGTAAAATCCCTGCCCTTGTTCCGTCCTCAGAACCGGGTGGATCACCCCCATTACTAGGAGGTCTTGTACACAGCGTAGGAATGCCTCTTTCTTTAACTGGTTTTCTGATAACCTTGATAGATGGAATCTCCCTCGAGGAGGAGAAGCCTTGAAGTCCAGAAGATATCCCTGAGATATGATCTCCAACGCCCAGGGATCCTGGACATCTCTTGCCCACGCCTGGGCGAAGAGAGAAAGTCTGCCCCCCACTAGATCCGTTTCCGGATAGGGGGCCGTTCCTTCATGCTGTCTTAGGGGCAGTAGTAGGTTTTCTGGCCTGCTTGCCCTTGTTCCAGGACTGGTTAGTTTTCCAGGCCTGTCTGTAACGAGCAACAGTTCCTTCCGGTTTTGGAGCGGAGGAAGTTGATGCCGCTCCTGCCTTGAAATTTCGAAAGGCAGGAAAATTAGACTGTTTGGCCTTTGATTTGGCCCTGTTCTGAGGAAGGGTATGACCCTTACCTCCAGAAATGTCAGCAATAATTTCCTTCAAGCCGGGCCCGAATAAGGTCTGCCCCTTGAAAGGAATATTAAGTAATTTAGATTTAGAAGTCACGTCAGCTGACCAGGATTTAAGCCATAGCGCTCTCCGCGCCTGGATGGCGAATCCGGAGTTCTTAGCCGTTAGTTTAGTTAAATGTACAATGGCATCAGAAACAAATGCATTAGCTAGCTTAAGAGCTTTAAGCTTGTCCATAATTTCATCCAATGGAGCTGTGTGAATGGCCTCTTCCAGAGACTCAAACCAGAATGCCGCAGCAGCAGTGACAGGCGCAATGCATGCAAGGGGCTGCAAGATAAAACCTTGTTGAACAAATATTTTCTTAAGGTAACCTTCTAATTTTTAATCCATTGGATCCGAAAAAGCACAACTATCCTCCACCGGGATAGTGGTACGCTTAGCTAAAGTAGAAACTGCTCCCTCCACCTTAGGGACCGTCTGCCATAAGTCCCGAGTAGTGGCGTCTATGGGAAACATTTTCCTAAATATAGGAGGTGGCGAAAAGGGCACACTGGGTCTATCCAACTCCTTGCTAATAATTTCTGTAAGCCTTTTAGGTATAAGAAAAACGTCAGTACACACCAGCACCGCATAGTATCTATCCAGCTTACACAATTTCTCTGGAATTGCAACTGTGTTACAGTCATTTAGAGCAGCTAAAACCTCTCCTAGCAATACACGGAGGTTCTCAAGCTTAAATTTAAAATTAGAGATCTCTGAATCCGGTCTCCCTGGATCAGATCCGTCACCCACAGAATGAAGCTCTCCGTCCTCATGTTCTGCAAACTGTGACGCAGTATCGGACATGACTCTCACAGCACCAGCGCGCTCTGTCCTAATCCCAGAGCTATCGCGCTTGCCTCTTAATTCTGGCAACCTAGATAATACTTCTGTCAGAGTATTATTCATGATTGTAGCCATGTCCTGTAAAGTGATTGCTATGGGCGTCTCTGATGTACTTGGCGCCATATTAGCACGCGCCTCCTGAGCGGGAGGCGAAGGTACTGACACGTGAGGAGAGTTAGTCGGCATAACTTCCCCCTCGTTGTCTGGTGATAATTCTTTTATAGATAAAGACTGACCTTTAATATTTAAAGTGAAATCAATACATTTAGTACACATATTTCTATGGGGCTCCACACTGGCCTTCAAACATAATGAACAAACAGATTCATCTGTGTCAGACATGTTTAAACAGACTAGCAATGAGACTAGCAAGCTTGGAAAAACACTTTAAAATAAGTTTACAATCAATATAAAAAACGCTACTGCGCCTTTAAGAAGCACAAAACCTGTCTCAAGTTGAAATAACAATGAACCAAATCAGTTATAGCAACCAAATTTTCACAGTAAATGTATTAAGCTAGCAGAGCATTGCACCCACTTGCAAATGGATGATTAACCCCTTAATACCCAAAACGGATAATCAATAGAGAAAAAAACGTTTTTAACACAGTCAAATACACTGTCACAGGTGGTCTGCTGTGACTGATTACCTCCCTCAAAATGACTTTTGAAGTCCCTTGAGCTCTCTAGAGACGTCCTGGATCATGCAGGAAGAAGCAGGAAGACTAAATCTGAATTTTTACTGCGCAAAAAAGCGCTAAAATAGGCCCCTCCCACTCCTATTACAACAGTGGGAAGCCTCAGTTAACTGTTTCTATGCAGAAAATAAGTCAGCCATGTGGAAAAAATTATGCCCCAATAAGTTTTATCACCAATGTACCTCAAAAAACGATTAAACATGCCAGCAAACGTTTTAAACATCCTTTTTTAAAGAGTATGTATCTCTTATTGATAAGCCTGATACCAGTCGCTTCTACTGCATTTAAGGCTTTACTACATTACTTCAGTATTAGCAGCATTTTCTTAGTCAAATTCCATTCCTTAGAAAATTATTTTACTGCACATACATTAATAAGCCTGATACCAGTCACTTTTACTGCATTTAAGGCTTTACTTACATTACTTCGGTATCAGCAGTATTTTCTTAGTCAATTCCATTCCTTAGAAAAATATTTTACTGCACATACCTTAGTTGCAGGAGACCCCGCACGCCATTCCCTTTCTGAAGTTACCCCACTCCTCAGAATGTGCGAGAACAGCCAGTGGATCTTAGTTACTTCTGCTAAGATCATAGAAAACGCAGGCAGATTCTTCTTCCAAATACTGCCTGAGAAAAAACAGCACACTCCGGTGCCATTTAAAAATAACAAACTTTTGATTGAAGAATTAATTAAGTATAAAACACCACACTCCTCTCACGACCTCCATCTATGTTGAGGGTTGCAAGAGAATGACTAGATATGACATGTGAGGGGAGGAGCTATATAGCAGCTCTGCTGTGGGTGATCCTCTTGCAACTTCCTGTTGGGAAGGGAATATATCCCACAAGTAATAGATGATCCGTGGACTGGATACACTTAACAAGAGAAATACAATCTGTCTAAAATGACAGGGAGGGCCGTGGACTCGTCGTATCGTAGAAGAAATCAATTTATCATGTAAACATAAATTTCCTTTTCTTCTACTAGATACGACGGGTCCACGGATTCATCCTTACTTGTGGGATACAATACCAAAGCAACAGGACACGGATGAACGGGAGGGACAAGACAGATACCTAAACAGAAGGCACCGCTGCTTGAAGAACTTTTCTCCCAAAAATAGCCTCCGAAGAAGCAAAAGTATCAAATATGTAAAATTTGGAAAAGGTATGAAGGGAGGACCACGTCGCAGCCTTACAAATCTGTTCAAGCATCGTTTTTAAAAGCCCATGTGGAAGCCACCGCTCTAGTAGAATGAGCTGTAATTCTTTCGGCAGGCTGCTGTCCAGCAGTCTCGTATGCCAAACGGATGATGCTTTTTAGCCAAAAAGAAAGAGAGGTAGTCGTAGCTTTTTGAACCCTACGCTTTCCAGAATAAACAACAAATAGGGAAGATGTTTGACGGAAGTCCTTGGTTGCTTGTAAGTAAAACTTCAAGGCCCAAACCACGTCCAAATTATGTAACAGACGTTCCTTCTTAGACGAAGGATTAGGACACAAGCAAGGAACAACAATTTCCTGATTAATATTCTTGTTTGAAACAACCTTAGGAAGGAATCCAGGTTTAGTACGCAAAACCACCTTATCAGAATGGAATATAAGATAAGGCGAGTCACATTGTAACGCAGAAAGCTCAGAAACTCTTTGAGCAGAAGAGATAGCAACTAAAAACAAAACTTTCCAGGATAACGTCCTAATATCCATGGAATGCATTGGTTCAAACGGAACCCCTTGCAGAACATTGAGAACTAAATTCAAACTCCATGGCGGAGCAACAGATTTAAACACAGGCTTGATTCTGACTAAAGCTTGGCAAAAAGACTGAACGTCCGGGACATCCGCCAGACACTTGTGTAGTAAAATTGACAAAGCAGAAATTTTTCCTTTTAAGGAACTAGCTGATAATCCCTTCTCCAATCCTTCTTGGAGAAAGGATAAAATCCTAGGAATACTAACCCTACTCCAAGAGTAGCCCTTGGATTTGCACCAATAAAAATATTTACGCCATATCTTATGGTAAATTTTCCTAGTGACAGGCTTTCGAGCCTGAATCAAGGTATCAATGACCGACTCAGAGAATCCCCGCTTAGATAAAATCAAGCGTTTAATCTCCAGGCAGTCAGCTGCAGAGAATTTAGATTTGGATGTTGGAACGGACCTTGGATGAGAAGGTCCTGTCTCAATGGCAGTTTCCAGGGTGGCAGAGATGACATGTCCACTAGATCTGAAAACCAAGTCCTGCGTGGCCACGCAGGCGCTATCAGAATTACTGAAGCCCTCTCCTGTTTGATTCTTGCAATCAGACGAGGTAAGAGAGGAAATGGAGGAAACACATAAGCCAGGTTGAACGACCAAGGTACTGCTAGAGCATCTATCAGTATGGCCTGGGGATCCCTTGATCTGGACCCGTAACGAGGAAGTTTGGCATTCTGACGAGATGCCATCAAATCCAATTCCGGTGTGCCCCATTGATGGATCAATGCCGCAAACACCTCCGGATGGAGGTCCCACTCCCCCGGATGAAAAGTCTGACGACTTAGAAAATCCACTTCCCAGTTCTCTACTCCTGGGATATAGATTGCTGATAGATGGCAAGAGTGAGCCTCCGCCCATCTGATTATCTTTGAAACCTCTATCATCGCTAGAGAACTCCTTGTTCCCCCTTGATGATTAATGTATGCCACTGTCGTGATATTGTCCGACTGGAATCTTATGAATTTGGCCAGAGCCAACTGAGGCCACGCCTGAAGCGCGTTGAATATTGCTGTCAGTTCCAGAATATTGATTGGTAGAAGAGACTCCTCCTGAGTCCAAATACCCTGAGTCTTCAGGGAATTCCAGACTGCACCCCAGCCCAAAAGGCTGGCGTCCGTCATTACTATCACCCACGCTTGATCAATTCGGAATATCCAGGGATTTTGTTCACGCATTAAAATCCATTTACACTTCGCCACAAGCTGCAATTGTAGTAAACAGAATTCCATCCCAGTCTTTTGCCTTTGAGAGAGGAACGAGAAAGGGTTGTCCCCTGTCTCCTTTCTTGTTTGATATAGACCTCAAACCCTTGGCCATTAAAATTAGAAAAGAGACAGAAGGTCTTAAAATAGGCTAGGAAACCAAACACCTATCTCTCTTTGCAGATGATATGTTACTTTATATTTCCAATCCAGCAGAGAACGTAGATAAGTTAATGTCCATCATATCAGACATTGGGAAAATATCGGGATATGGAATTAACACAGACAAAACAGAACTCATTTGGTTAACCCCACACACAACTACACAAGAAATACACTATGACTTCAAGATAGTAGACAAAACATTTAAATATCTGGGAATAAAACTCGTGATAGATCCCCCACAAATGGTACAAAGCCAATTATGCTCCCTTGAAAAAGGAAGCACAATATTTAAAGGTACATGAAACCCAAAATGTTTCTTTCATGATTCATATAGGGAATACAATTTTAAACAACTTTCTAATTTACTTCTATTATCTAATCTGTTTCATTCTCTTGGTATCATTTGTTGAAGGAGCAGCAATACACTACTAGTTTCTAAATGAACACATGGGGGAGCCTATCACATTCAATATATATATATGCAGCCACCAATCAACAGCTAGAACCTAGTTTCTCTGCTGCTCATGAACTTGCCTAGATAAACCTTTCAGCACATGATAACAAGAGAAGGAAGCAAATTAAATAATAGAAGTAAATTAGAAAGTTGTTTCAAATTGTATTCTCTATCTGAAACATGAAAGAAAATTTTTGGATTTCATGTCCCTTTAATTGTACACTGGGCTAAACTCACTTTGAATGTCTCGGGCAGAATAGAGCTGGTCAAGAAGATTCTATTCCCCAAAATACTATGGGGCCTAGTTATCAAGCCGTCAACCTCAAATACGCTGGAATTCCGCAGCGTATTTGTGGCGAGGCTGATTCGCCTTAGTTATCAAAGGCTAGAGACCGGCAAAAGTAGAATTTTGTGATGTAAGCTTCGATCCGCCGGACTCAGTCCGACACAGATCGATTCTTACGTCACTTCAGATGTTCCGCACACAAGTGCGGCACAATCTGACTACTTTTGCTAGTTATCAAAAAACTAGCAGGTACGCTCAGCACTTTTACGGCCCAGCGTACCTGGTTTTCAATCCGCCGCCCTGGAGGGGGCGGATCCCATAGGAATCAATGGGAGTCTGACCATAGCGAAAGTTCATGTTCGCTGCTGACAGACATCCCATTGATTCCTATGGGAGCTGTCTACACCTAACACCCTAACATGTACCCCGAGTCTAAACACCCCTAATCTGTCCCCCCCTACACCGCCGCAACTAAATAAAGTTATTACCCCTAAACCGCCGCAAGCTATAATAAACATGTTAACCCCTAAACCGCCGCTCCTAGACCCCGCCGCAACTATAATAAATGTATTAACCCCTAAACCGCCGCTCCCGGAGCCCACCGCAAGCTATAATAAACATGTTAACCCCTAAACCGCCGCTCCCTGACCCTGCCGCAACTATAATATATGTATTAACCCCTAAACTGCTGCTCCCTGACCCCGCCGCAACTATAATATATGTATTAACCCCTAAACCGCTGCTCCCTGACCCCGCCGCAACTATAATATATGTATTAACCCCTAAACCGCCGCTCCCTGACCCCGCCGCAACTATAATATATGTATTAACCCCTAAACCGCCGCTCCCGGACCCCGCCGCAACCTATATTAAATTTATTAACCCCTACCCTGCCCCCCCTACACCGTCGCCACTATAATAAATTTATTAACCCCTATCCTGCCCCCCACTACACCGCCGCCACTGTAATAAAAACAGAATTTATGCTTACCTGATAAATTTCTTTCTCCAACGGTGTGTCCGGTCCACGGCGTCATCCTTACTTGTGGGAATATTCTCTTCCCCAACAGGAAATGGCAAAGAGCACAGCAAAAGCTGCCCATATAGCCCCTCCTCTGGCTCCACCCCCCAGTCATTTGACCGACGGTTAGGAGAAAAAAAGGAGAAACTATAGGGTGCCGTGGTGACTGTAGTGTATAGAGAAAGAAATTTTTCAAACCTGATTAAAAAACCAGGGCGGGCCGTGGACCGGACACACCGTTGGAGAAAGAAATTTATCAGGTAAGCATAAATTCTGTTTTCTCCAACATTGGTGTGTCCGGTCCACGGCGTCATCCTTACTTGTGGGAACCAATACCAAAGCTTTAGGACACGGATGAAGGGAGGGAGCAAATCAGGTTACCTAAACGGAAGGCACCACGGCTTGCAAAACCTTTCTCCCAAAAATAGCCTCCGAAGAAGCATAAGTATCGAATTTGTAAAATTTGGCAAAAGTGTGCAGAGAAGACCAAGTCGCTGCCTTACATATCTGATCAACAGAAGCCTCGTTCTTGAAGGCCCATGTGGAAGACACAGCCCTAGTAGAGTGAGCTGTGATTCGTTCAGGAGGCTGCCGTCCGGCAGTCTCATAAGCCAATCAGATGATGCTTTTCAGCCAGAAAGAAAGAGAGGTAGCAGTAGCTTTTTGTCCTCTCCTCTTACCAGAGTAAACGACAAACAAAGATGAAGTTTGTCTGAAATCCTTTGCTGCGTCTAAATAGAACTTTAAAGCACGGACCACATCTAAATTGTGTAACAAACGTTCCTTCTTTGAAACTGGATTCGGACACAGAGAAGGAACAACTATTTCCTGGTTAATATTCTTGTTGGAAATTACTTTTGGAAGAAAACCAGGTTTGGTACGCAAAACGACCTTATCTGAATGGAACACCAGATAGGGTGGATCACACTGCAAAGCAGATAATTCAGAAAGTCTTCTAGCAGAAGAAATAGCAACCAAAAACAGAACTTTCCAAGATAGTAACTTGATATCTATGGAATGTAAAGGTTCAAACGGAACCCCTTGAAGAACTGAAAGAACTAAATTTAGACTCCAAGGAGGAGTCATGGGTCTGTAAACAGGCTTGATTCTGACCAAAGCCTGTACAAAAGCTTGTACATCTGGCACAGCTGCCAGGCGTTTGTGTAACAAAACAGATAAAGCAGAAATCTGTCCTTTTAGAGAACTCGCTGACAACCCTTTATCCAAACCCTCTTGGAGAAAGGAAAGAATCTTAGGAATTTTAATTTTACTCCAGGAGAATCCCTTGGATTCACACCAACAGATATATTTTTTCCATATTTTATGGTAAATTTTTCTAGTCACAGGTTTTCTGGCTTGGACCAGAGTATCTATCACTGAATTTGAAAACCCACGCTTGGATAAAATCAAGCGTTCAATTTCCAAGCAGTCAGCTGCAGAGAAACTAGATTTGGATGTTCGAATGGACCTTGTACTAGAAGATCCTGTCTCAAAGGTAGCTTCCAAGGTGGAGCCGATGACATATTCACCAGGTCTGCATACCAAGTCCTGCGTGGCCACGCAGGAGCTATCAGAATCACTGAGGCCTTCTCCTGTTTGATCCTGGCTACGAGCCTGGGAAGGAGAGGAAACGGTGGAAACACATAAGCTAGGTTGAACGACCAAGGCGCCACTAATGCATCCACTAGAGTCGCCTTGGGATCCCTGGATCTGGACCCGTAGCAAGGAACCTTTGAAGTTCTGACGAGACGCCATCAGATCCATGTCTGGAATGCCCCATAATTGAGTTAACTGGGCAAAGACCTCCGGGTGGAGTTCCCACTCCCCCGGATGGAAAGTCTGACGACTCAAATAATCCGCCTCCCAGTTGTCTACTCCTGGGATGTGAATTGCAGATAGATGGCAGGAGTGATCCTCCGCCCATTTGATGATCTTGGATACCTCTCTCATCGCCAAGGAACTCTTTGTTCCTCCCTGATGGTTGATGTAAGCTACAGTCGTCATGTTGTTCGACTGGAATCTTATGAATCCGGCCTTCGCTAGTTGAGGCCAAGCCCGGAGCGCATTGAATATCGCTCTCAGTTCCAGGATGTTTATCGGGAGAAGAGACTCTTCCCGAGACCATAGACCCTGAGCTTTCAGGGAGTCCCAGACCGCGCCCCAGCCTAATAGACTGGCGTCGGTCGTGACAATGACCCACTCTGGTCTGCGGAAACTCATTCCCTGAGACAGGTGATCCTGAGTCAACCACCAACGGAGTGAGTCTCTGGTTAACTGGTCTACTTGAATCTGGGGAGACAAGTCTGCATAATCCCCATTCCACTGTCTGAGCATGCACAGTTGCAATGGTCTTAGATGAATTCGAGCAAAAGGAACCACGTCCATTGCTGCCACCATTAGACCCTCCTGGATTGTAGTTAAAATAGTTCGAATGGTTTCCATTTTGAACGATGGAACTCTGAGGAATTTGTTTAGAATTTTTAAATCCAGAATTGGTCTGAAAGTTACCTCTTTTTTGGGAACTACAAACAGGTTTGAGTAAAACCCCTGACCTTGTTCCGCTGTTGGAACTGGGTGTATCACTCCCATCTTTAATAGGTCTCCTACACAATGTAAGAATGCCTGTCTCTTTATCTGGTCTGAAGATAAGCGAGACATGTGGAACCTTCCCCTTGGAGGAAGTTCCTTGAATTCTAGAAGATAACCCTGAGAGACTATTTCTAGTGCCCAGGGATCCGGAACATCTCTTGCCCAAGCCTGAGCAAAGAGAGAAAGTCTGCCCCCTACTAGATCCGGTCCCGGATCGGGGGCTACCCCTTCATGCTGTCTTGGTAGCAGCAGCAGGCTTCTTGGCCTGTTTACTCATGTTCCAGCCTTGCATTGGTTTCCAAGCTGGCTTAGCCTGGGATGCGTTACCCTCTTGTCTAGAGGCTGCAGAGTTAGGAGACGGTCCGTTCCTGAAGTTACGAAAGGAACAAAAATTGGACTTATTCTTAGCCTTAAAAGGCCTATCCTGTGGGAGGGCATGGCCCTTTCCCCCAGTGATGTCTGAAATAATCTCCTTCAATTCTGGCCTAAAAAGGGTCTTACCTTTGAAAGGAATATTAAGCAATTTTGTCTTGGAAGATACATCCGCCGACCAAGACTTTAGCCAGAGTGCTCTGCGCGCCACAATTGCAAACCCCAAATTTTTCGCTGCTAACCTCGCCAATTGCAAAGCGGCATCTAAAATAATGGAATTAGCTAACTTAAGTGCGTGAATTCTGTCCATGACTTCCTCATATGGAGTCTCCTTATTGAGCGACTTTTCTAGTTCATCGAACCAAAAACACGCCGCCGTAGTGACAGGAATAATGCACGAAATTGGTTGGAGGAGGAAACCTTGCTGAACAAAAATCTTTTTAAGCAAACCCTCCAATTTTTTATCCATAGGGTCTTTGAAAGCACAATTGTCCTCAATGGGAATAGTCGTGCGTTTGGCTAGCGTAGAAACTGCCCCCTCAACCTTAGGGACTGTTTGCCATGCGTCCTTCCTTGGGTCGACCATGGGGAACATTTTCTTAAATATAGGAGGTGGGACAAAAGGTATGCCTGGTTTCTCCCACTCCTTAGTCACTATGTCCGCCACCCTTTTAGGTATCGGAAAGGCATCAGGGTGCACAGGGACCTCTAGGAATTTGTCCATTTTGCACAATTTTTCTGGAATGACCAAAGAGTCACAATCATCCAGAGTAGTTAGTACCTCCTTAAGTAAGGCGCGGAGATGCTCTAACTTAAATTTAAACGTCACAACATCAGGTTCTGCCTGTTGAGAAACTCTTCCTGAATCAGAAATTTCTCCCTCCGACAAACCCTCCCTCACTGCCAATTCAGACTGGTGTGAGGGTATGACAGATAAAATATCGTCAGTGCACTCTTGCTCTACTGTATTTAAAACTGAGCAATCACACTTTCTTTGAAATGCTGGCATTTTGGATAAAATATTAGCTATAGAATTATCCATTACTGCCGTTAATTGTTGCATAGTAACAAGCATTGGCGCGCTAGATGTACTAGGAGTCGCCTGCGCGGGCATAACTGGTATTGACACAGAAGGAGAGAATGGTGAACTACCCCCACTACCTTCATTTGAGGAATCATCTTGGGCAACCTTATTAAATGTGACAGTACTGTCCTTACTTTGTCTGGACGCCATGGCACAATTATCACATACATTTGAAGGGGGGACCACCTTGGCCTCCATACATACAGAACATGTTCTATCTGAAGGTACAGACATGTTAGACAGGCTTATACAGGCTATTAATGCAATAAAACCGTTTTTAAACAAAACCGTTACTGTCTCTTTAAATGTTAAACAGAGCACACTTTATTTCTGAATGTGTGAAAAACTATGAGGGAAATATCCGATCTTTACCAAATTTGCACCCTAGTGTCTTAATGCTTTAAAAGTATTGCACCCCAATTTTCAAATTTGTAACCCCTTAAATGAGGAAACCGGAGCTGTTTTATCAATTAACAATTTTAAACCCACTACAGTCCCAGCCACAGCGTTTGCTGCGGCTTCACCTGTCCTTGGGGGTTATTCGCCACAGAAATAAACCTTCCAGGAACGTTTTTAATGGCCACCAGACCCTCTCACATGAAGCTGCATGCACTGCATCCAAAAGAAACTGCGCAATTAAGGCGCGAAAATGAGGCTCTGCCTACTAGAGTGAAAGGCCCTTCCTGACTGGGAAAGGTGTCTAAACGACTGCCTGGCGCTTAAAAACATTACCAAATTATTCTCAAGTTTTAAAACACTTCAAAGCACATATAAATATCGAATAAAGCAATCGATTTAGCCCACAATAGTGTCAACCAGTATATAGCCCATTAATAAGCCTTCATTCTGTTATGAGTCTGTTACAAACTGCTATTTGTAACTGGCCCTTTAAATGAAAAATTGCCCTGCTTCCATGGATCGTGGAGAAGCCTATTTGCCAGCCTCCTTCCTCATGACTATGGCCCCTGGAAGATTGTGCCCCTGAGAACATATTAACTTTTATTGGGTGTGTATGGCCCTTTAAGAACCGTCTGGGGACATATTGTGACTTTGGTGAACAATGCCCCTTTAAGACTATGTCCCCAGACCTGTAAAATAGCTTGTCCCTGGCTTTCTCCCACTTGGTTCAGTGAATGGGACTTGCTGAGCCAGGTGCCACACAGGCAGAGTGTTCCACAGAGGGGGAGCACTGTTACAGAGGCATTGGTTTTCATTGTGTGCCATTAAGTGCTATGTGACAGACCCTTCGGTCAGAACTAAAGAGATAACTTTGTTCAGCTTCAAGAAGCATTCTAAATACAAGTTTGCTGGGATCAGCTCTAATTAAGTTTAGTGAAAAACATTCCCATTGTCTAATCAGACTGCTAGTAGTGATAAGGTGGACTGCATTGTTTTCTTGTGTGTAATGTTATCTGCTGTTATGGCCTGTCAAAGGGCGTTGCCTCTCTATCTAAATGCATCAAATGTGTGATTGGGGATTTTATGCCTCCCCCTGAGAGTGTCTTTTTTGCATGTAACCTCAATAAAAACCAGGCTGTGTGTTCCAGCACATCAGACCTATTCTGACCCTCTAACTTGCAGCTTTGACTCATGTTTGTAGGGGACAGCTTCAGCTATAATCACTACAGGGATTGCTATGCTCTATATACTCCCTTAGCTACTGAGCTCCTGTAAGAGCTCTTGTTCCTGATCCTGCTTCGCTCTAAAAAAGGAAGAGGTTCACCTACTGGAGCCTGGTCGTAGGTCCAGGGCGCAGAGCAGACGGCGAGATACCAGCCCAGCAGCGGTGGTTCATAGAGTCTGCATTACTGATGGTGGCTACGCAGTAGTTATAGTGTCTACGGTGCTGCTGCTCCTTTGGTGAGCGCTAGGAGCATCCTTTTCTACGGTCCAACTTCCAGCCAGCCTGGAGGCAACCGTAACATTTGGCGGCAGCGGTGGGATAGCGTCCTAGCGCAAGGAGCAGCACCCCAACAGCACTGGTATCGTAGGAGAGTTATTGAGGGCAACGCTAGCCACTGCGCAGCGTCCCTACCTACAGCAGCATGGAGCTGACAAGATACTGGTCAGAACCCTGTGAAGAGCACCTCAACCTGATCCGTCGCTATGAGGGCGCGGATTTCGTTCCAGAGGTAAAGAGGGGGCTAGTCCGATATGGTCCAGACCCTGCGCAGGAGGTAGTCAGTCGCATCATCCGGGAATTGGATACGGAGAACAAAGCGGCACGAGCCTTTGAGCGCCAACTGTAAAGTTTGAGGGTATGGACACCTGGTCTCCAGCGAGAAAGTGAGTTACAGGGAGCGGAGAGCAACGACCTCCCTCCCCAGCGGCAGCCGGAGTTACAGGGAGAGGAGAGCAGCGACCTCCCTCCCCAGCGGCAGTATACCGTGCAGAGGGAAGAGACAACCAGTCTCCTTCCCCAACCAGAGATACCAGAGGCAGCAGGCCTCATAGACTGGTCCTGGGAGGACCCCCAGCAGGCAGGTGGAGATGGGACCGCAGTCTCTCTACCGGCCCTACAGGGATGCTGGGCAGGCGGCCCAGATCCCCAGCGACAGACCCAGCTACAGGGAGGGGAGAGCATCGACCTCCCTCCCCAGCCGGAGTGTGCCTTCCAGGGAGAGGAGACAACCGGTCTCTCTCCCTAGCCGCAGCATGTTCCACAGGAAGCGGAGAGCATCGACCTCCCTTCCCAACGGCCACCGGAGTATCAGGAGGAGGAGGTAAGCCAATCTCCCCCTCCCCAGCTAACTCCTAACTTGGGCCCAGGGTTAACAGTGGAGATGTTAACCCCAACTGACCCCCACGTTCCCTTTGCCACCGGGCAGGACTATGCCCCAATTCCCCCAGCAGAAGAGCTGGCCTCTGCCCTACAGACCCCCTTGTTACAGGACTGGCCTGCAAACCCCTCACCCCAGCAGAAGCGCTGGCACCAGGGCAGAGTGCCGCTGGCCTCTGCCCCCCAAGTACCATCAGCTATTTGCCCAGCTGCACCAGGAAGGCCGAGGATGCTACACTTTCATCCTACAACCTGGAACCTACAGGCCAGTACCACGTATTGTGGGGGGGCTACTTTGCTGCTAACGTTTATTTGTGGGTGGGTTGCGAGACTAACTTAGGCACTGACCGACAGAAGGTCAGGTGCCTGGTTAGTCTCCCTCCAAAAGGGGAGATATGTTACAAACTGCTATTTGTAACTGGCCCTTTAAATGAAAAATTGCCCTGCTTCCATGGGTCGTGGAGAAGCCTATTTGCCAGCCTCCTTCCTCATGACTATGGCCCCTGGAAGATTGTGCCCCTGAGAACATATTAACTTTTATTGGGGGTGTATGGTCCTTTAAGAACCGTCTGGGGACATATTGTGACTTTGGTGAACAATGCCCCTTTAAGACTATGTCCCCAGACCTGTAAAATAGCTTGTCCCTGGCTTTCTCCCACTTGGTTCAGTGAATGGGACTTGCTGAGCCAGGTGCCACACAGGCAGAGTGTTCCACAGAGGGGGAGCACTGTTACAGAGGCATTGGTTTTCATTGTGTGCCATTAAGTGCTATGTGACAGACCCTTCGGTCAGAGCTAAAGAGATAACTTTGTTCAGCTTCAAGAAGCATTCTAAATACAAGTTTGCTGGGATCAGCTCTAATTAAGTTTAGTGAAAAACATTCCCATTGTCTAGTCAGACTGCTAGTAGTGATAAGGTGGACTGCATTGTTTTCTTGTGTGTAATGTTATCTGCTGTTATGGCCTGTCAAAGGGCGTTGCCTCTCTATCTAAATGCATCAAATGTGTGATTGGGGATTTTATGCCTCCCCCTGAGAGTGTCTTTTTTGCATGTAACCGCAATAAAAACCAGGCTGTGTGTTCCAGCACATCAGACCTATTCTGACCCTCTAACTTGCAGCTTTGACTCATGTTTGTAGGGGACAGCTTCAGCTATAATCACTACAGGGATTGCTATGCTCTATATACTCCCTTAGCTACTGAGCTCCTGTAAGAGCTCTTGTTCCTGATCCTGCTTCGCTCTAAAAAAGGAAGAGGTTCACCTACTGGAGCCTGGTCGTAGGTCCAGGGCGCAGAGCAGACGGCGAGATACCAGCCCAGCAGCGGTGGTTCATAGAGTCTGCATTACTGATGGTGGCTACGCAGTAGTTATAGTGTCTACGGTGCTGCTGCTCCTTTGGTGAGCGCTAGGAGCATCCTTTTCTACGGTCCAACTTCCAGCCAGCCTGGAGGCAACCGTAACATTTGGCGGCAGCGGTGGGATAGCGTCCTAGCGCAAGGAGCAGCACCCCAACAGCACTGGTATCGTAGGAGAGTTATTGAGGGCAACGCTAGCCACTGCGCAGCGTCCCTACCTACAGCAGCATGGAGCTGACAAGATACTGGTCAGAACCCTGTGAAGAGCACCTCAACCTGATCCGTCGCTATGAGGGCGCGGATTTCGTTCCAGAGGTAAAGAGGGGGCTAGTCCGATATGGTCCAGACCCTGCGCAGGAGGTAGTCAGTCGCATCATCCGGGAATTGGATACGGAGAACAAAGCGGCACGAGCCTTTGAGCGCCAACTGTAAAGTTTGAGGGTATGGACACCTGGTCTCCAGCGAGAAAGTGAGTAACAGGGAGCGGAGAGCAACGACCTCCCTCCCCAGCGGCAGCCGGAGTTACAGGGAGAGGAGAGCAGCGACCTCCCTCCCCAGCGGCAGTATACCGCGCAGAGGGAAGAGACAACCAGTCTCCTTCCCCAACCAGAGATACCAGAGGCAGCAGGCCTCATAGACTGGTCCTGGGAGGACCCCCAGCAGGCAGGTGGAGATGGGACCGCAGTCTCTCTACCGGCCCTACAGGGAAGCTGGGCAGGCGGCCCAGATCCCCAGCGACAGACCCAGATACAGGGAGGGGAGAGCATCGACCTCCCTCCCCAGCCGGAGTGTGCCTTCCAGGGAGAGGAGACAACCGGTCTCTCTCCCCAGCCGCAGCATGTTCCACAGGAAGCGGAGAGCATCGACCTCCCTTCCCAACGGCCACCGGAGTATCAGGAGGAGGAGGTAAGCCAATCTCCCCCTCCCCAGCTAACTCCTAACTTGGGCCCAGGGTTAACAGTGGAGATGTTAACCCCCACTGACCCCCACGTTCCCTTTGCCACCGGGCAGGACTATGCCCCAATTCCCCCAGCAGAAGAGCTGGTCTCTGCCCTACAGACCCCCTTGTTACAGGACTGGCCTGCAAACCACTCACCCCAGCAGAAGCGCTGGCACCAGGGCAGAGTGCCGCTGGCCTCTGCCCCCCAAGTACCATCAGCTATTTGCCCAGCTGCACCAGGAAGGCCGAGGATGCTACACTTTCATCCTACAACCTGGAACCTACAGGCCAGTACCACGTATTGTGGGGGGGCTACTTTGCTGCTAACGTTTATTTGTGGGTGGGTTGCGAGACTAACTTAGGCACTGACCGACAGAAGGTCAGGTGCCTGGTTAGTCTCCCTCCAAAAGGGGAGATATGTTACAAACTGCTATTTGTAACTGGCCCTTTAAATGAAAAATTGCCCTGCTTCCATGGGTCGTGGAGAAGCCTATTTGCCAGCCTCCTTCCTCATGACTATGGCCCCTGGAAGATTGTGCCCCTGAGAACATATTAACTTTTATTGGGGGTGTATGGTCCTTTAAGAACCGTCTGGGGACATATTGTGACTTTGGTGAACAATGCCCCTTTAAGACTATGTCCCCAGACCTGTAAAATAGCTTGTCCCTGGCTTTCTCCCACTTGGTTCAGTGAATGGGACTTGCTGAGCCAGGTGCCACACAGGCAGAGTGTTCCACAGAGGGGGAGCACTGTTACAGAGGCATTGGTTTTCATTGTGTGCCATTAAGTGCTATGTGACAGACCCTTCGGTCAGAACTAAAGAGATAACTTTGTTCAGCTTCAAGAAGCATTCTAAATACAAGTTTGCTGGGATCAGCTCTAATTAAGTTTAGTGAAAAACATTCCCATTGTCTAATCAGACTGCTAGTAGTGATAAGGTGGACTGCATTGTTTTCTTGTGTGTAATGTTATCTGCTGTTATGGCCTGTCAAAGGGCGTTGCCTCTCTATCTAAATGCATCAAATGTGTGATTGGGGATTTTATGCCTCCCCCTGAGAGTGTCTTTTTTGCATGTAACCTCAATAAAAACCAGGCTGTGTGTTCCAGCACATCAGACCTATTCTGACCCTCTAACTTGCAGCTTTGACTCATGTTTGTAGGGGACAGCTTAAGCTATAATCACTACAGGGATTGCTATGCTCTATATACTCCCTTAGCTACTGAGCTCCTGTAAGAGCTCTTGTTCCTGATCCTGCTTCGCTCTAAAAAAGGAAGAGGTTCACCTACTGGAGCCTGGTCGTAGGTCCAGGGCGCACAGCAGACGGCGAGATACCAGCCCAGCAGCGGTGGTTCATAGAGTCTGCATTACTGATGGTGGCTACGCAGTAGTTATAGTGTCTACGGTGCTGCTGCTCCTTTGGTGAGCGCTAGGAGCATCCTTTTCTACGGTCCAATTTCCAGCCAGCCTGGAGGCAACCTTAACATTTGGCGGCAGCGGTGGGATAGCGTCCTAGCGCAAGGAGCAGCACCCCAACAGCACTGGTATCGTAGGAGAGTTATTGAGGGCAACGCTAGCCACTGCGCAGTGTCCCTAACTACAGCAGCATGGAGCTGACAAGATACTGGTCAGAACCCTGTGAAGAGCACCTCAACCTGATCCGTCGCTATGAGGGCGCGGATTTCGTTCCAGAGGTAAAGAGGGGGCTAGTCCGATATGGTCCAGACCCTGCGCAGGAGGTAGTCAGTCGCATCATCCGGGAATTGGATACGGAGAACAAAGCGGCACGAGCCTTTGAGCGCCAACTGTAAAGTTTGAGGGTATGGACACCTGGTCTCCAGCGAGAAAGTGAGTTACAGGGAGCGGAGAGCAACGACCTCCCTCCCCAGCGGCAGCCGGAGTTACAGGGAGAGGAGAGCAGCGACCTCCCTCCCCAGCGGCAGTATACCGCGCAGAGGGAAGAGACAACCAGCATCGACCTCCCTTCCCAACGGCCACCGGAGTATCAGGAGGAGGAGGTAAGCCAATCTCCCCCTCCCCAGCTAACTCCTAACTTGGGCGCAGGGTTAACAGTGGAGATGTTAACCCCCACTGACCCCCACGTTCCCTCTGCCACCGGGCAGGACTATGCCCCAATTCCCCCAGCAGAAGAGCTGGCCTCTGCCCTACAGACCCCCTTGTTACAGGACTGGCCTGCAAACCCCTCACCCCAGCAGAAGCGCTGGCACCAGGGCAGAGTGCCGCTGGCCTCTGCCCCCCAAGTACCATCAGCTATTTGCCCAGCTGCACCAGGAAGGCCGAGGATGCTACACTTTCATCCTACAACCTGGAACCTACAGGCCAGTACTACGTATTGTGGGGGGGCTACTTTGCTGCTAACGTTTATTTGTGGGTGGGTTGCGAGACTAACTTAGGCACTGACCGACAGAAGGTCAGGTGCCTGGTTAGTCTCCCTCCAAAAGGGGAGATATGTTACAAACTGCTATTTGTAACTGGCCCTTTAAATGAAAAATTGCCCTGCTTCCATGGGTCGTGGAGAAGCCTATTTGCCAGCCTCCTTCCTCATGACTATGGCCCCTGGAAGATTGTGCCCCTGAGAACATATTAACTTTTATTGGGGGTGTATGGCCCTTTAAGAACCGTCTGGGGACATATTGTGACTTTGGTGAACAATGCCCCTTTAAGACTATGTCCCCAGACCTGTAAAATAGCTTGTCCCTGGCTTTCTCCCACTTGGTTCAGTGAATGGGACTTGCTGAGCCAGGTGCCACACAGGCAGAGTGTTCCACAGAGGGGGAGCACTGTTACAGAGGCATTGGTTTTCATTGTGTGCCATTAAGTGCTATGTGACAGACCCTTCGGTCAGAACTAAAGAGATAACTTTGTTCAGCTTCAAGAAGCATTCTAAATACAAGTTTGCTGGGATCAGCTGTAAGAGCTCTTGTTCCTGATCCTGCTTCGCTCTAAAGAAGGAAGAGGTTCACCTACTGGAGCCTGGTCGTAGGTCCAGGGCGCAGAGCAGACGGCGAGATACCAGCCCAGCAGCGGTGGTTCATAAAGTCTGCATTACTGATGGTGGCTACACAGTAGTTATAGTGTCTACGGTGCTGCTGATCCTTTGGGAAGCGCTAGGAGCATCCTTTTCTACGGTCCAACTTCCAGCCAGCCTGGAGGCAACCGTAACAGAGTCTAAGAAAATGGCTTACCGATCCCAAAGAGGGAAAATGTCTTCTAGCATGTACTAGTCATACCAGGAGCAGAAAAGTCTGCAAACTGTTCCCCCCAACTGAAGTTCTCTGGGCTCAACAGCCCTGCGTGGGAACAGCAATGGATTTTAGTTACTGTTGCTAAAATCATACTCCTCTTTTAACAGAACTCTTCATCACTTTCTGTTGTAGAGTAAATAGTACAAACTGGCACTATTTTAAAATAAACTCTTGATAGAAGAATAAAAAAACTACAACTAACACCACATACTCTTCACCATCTCCGTGGAGATGCTACTTGTTCAGAGCGGCAAAGAGAATGACTGGGGGGCAGAGCCAGAGGAGGGGCTATATGGGCAGCTTTTGCTGTGCTCTTTGCCATTTCCTGTTGGGGAAGAGAATATTCCCACAAGTAAGGATGACGCCGTGGACCAGACACACCAATGTTGGAGAAATTATTAACCCCTAAACCTAAGTCTAACACTAACCTTAGCACCCCCCTAACTTAAATATTAATTAAATAAATCTAAATAATATTTCTATTATGAACTAAATTAATCCTATTTAAAACTAAATACTTACCTTTAAAATAAACCCTAATATAGCTACAATATAAATAATAATTATATTGTAGCTATGTTAGGATTTATTTTTATTTTACAGGCAAATTTCAATTTATTTTAACTAGGTACAATAGCTATTAAATAGTTATTAACCTGTAAAATAAAAACTAACCTAAGTTACAATTATACCTAACACTACACTATACTTTAATAAATTATTCCTATTTAAAACTAAATACTTACCTGTAAAATAAACCATAAGATAGCTACAATGTAATTAATATTTACATTGTAGCTATCTTAGGATTTATATTTATTTTACAGGTAACTTTGTATTTATTTTAGCTAGTTAGAATAGTTATTAAATAGTTATTAACTATTTAATAACTACCTAGCTAAAAGAAATACAAAATTACCTGTAAAATAAATCCTAACCTAAGTTACAATTAAACCTAACACTACACTATCATTACATTAATTAATTAAATAAATTAACTACAAATAACTACAATTAAATACAATTACATAAACTAACTAAAGTACAAAAAATAAAATTTTTATAGGTTGAACTCGATGGACTTCAGTCTTTTTTTCAACCTTATCTACTATGTTACTATGTTACTACACTATACTTTAATAAATTATTCCTATTTAAAACTAAATACTTACCTGTAAAATAAACCCTAAGATAGCTACAATGTAATTAATAATTACATTGTAGCTATCTTAGGATTTATATTTATTTTACAGGTAACTTTGTATTTATTTTAGCTAGTTAGAATAGTTATTAAATAGTTATTAACTATTTAATAACTACCTAGCTAAAAGAAATACAAAATTACCTGTAAAATAAATCCTAACATAAGTTACAATTAAACCTAACACTACACTATCATTACATTAATTAAATAAATTAACTACAAATAACTACAATTAAATACAATTACATAAACTAACTAAAGTACAAAAAATAAAAAAGCTGTTACAAAAAATAAAAAAAAAATAAGTTACAAACATTTAAAAAATATTACAACAATTTTAAGCTACTTACACCTAATCTAAGCCCCCTAATAAAATAACAAAGCCCCCCAAAAGAAAAAAATGCCCTACCCTATTCTAAATTAAAAAAGTTCAAAGCTCTTTTACCTTACCAGCCCTTAAAAGGGCCTTTCGTGGGGCATGCCCCAAAAAATTCAGCTCTTTTGCCTGTAAAAGAAAAATCAGATTGAGCTCGCATTCTATTGGCTGTTCCGATCAGCCAATAGAATGCAAGCTCAATCTGATTGGCTGATTGGATCAGCCAATCGGATTGAACTTCAATCTGATTGGCTGATTCAATCAGCCAATCAGATATTTCCTACCTTAATTCCGATTGGCTGATAGAATCCTATCAGCCAATCGGAATTGAAGGGACGCCATCTTGGATGACGTCCCTTAAAGGAACCTTCATTCGTCGGTAGTCCGTCAGGAAAGAAGGATGTTCCGCGTCGGCGGAATGAAGATGGATCCTGAAGAAGAAGATTGAAGACCCCGCTTGGAAGATAACATCGCCCGGATCGAAGACCTCTTCAGCGCCACTTGGAGGATTCATTCATCGGATGGAAGACTTCTTCAGCGCCGCTTGGAGGATCACTTCATCGGATGGAAGATTTCTTCAGCGCCCCTTGGAGGATAACTTCTGCCGCTCCAGATCTCCTCTTCGGTTCCATCGCTGCTCAGCTGAGTGAAGACGACTCAAGGTAGGATGATCTTCAGGGGGGTAGTGTTAGGTTTTTTTAAGGGGGGTTTGGGTTAGATTAGGGGTATGTGGGTGGTGGGTTTTAATGTTGGGGGGGGGGGTTGTATTTTTCTTTTACAGGCAAAAGAGCTGAATTTTTTGGGGCATGCCCCACGAAAGGCCCTTTTAAGGGCTGGTAAGGTAAAAGAGCTTTGAACTTTTTTAATTTAGAATAGGGTAGGGCATTTTTTTATTTTGGGGGGCTTTGTTATTTTATTAGGGGGCTTAGATTAGGTGTAATTAGCTTAAAATTGTTGTAATATTTTTTAAATGTTTGAAACTTATTTTTTTTATTTTTTGTAACTTAGCTTTTTTATTTTTTGTACTTGAGTTAGTTTATGTAATTGTATTTAATTGTAGTTATTTGTAGTTAATTTATTTAATTAATGTAATGATAGTGTAGTGTTAGGTTTAATTGTAACTTAGGTTAGGATTTATTTTACAGTTAATTTTGTATTTCTTTCAGCTAGGTAGTTATTAAATAGTTAATAACTATTTAATAACTATTCTAACTAGCTAAAATAAATACAAAGTTACCTGTAAAATAAATATAAATCCTAATATAGCTACAATGTAATTATTAATTACATTGTAGCTATCTTAGGGTTTATTTTACAGGTAAGTATTTAGTTTTAAATAGGATTAATTTATTAAAGTATAGTGTAGTGTTAGGTGTAATTGTAACTTAGGTTAGTTTTTATTTTACAGGTTAATTTCTCTTTATTTTAGCTAGGTAAGCTATTAAATAGTTAATAACTATTTAATAGCTATTGTACCTAGTTAAAATAAATTGAAATTTGCCTGTAAAATAAAAATAAATCCTAACATAGCTACAATATAATTATTATTTATATTGTAGCTATATTAGGGTTTATTTTAAAGATAAGTATTTAGTTTTAAATAGGATTAATTTAGTTCATAATAGAAATATTATTTAGATTTATTTAATTAATATTTAAGTTAGGGGGTGTTAGGGTTAGTGTTAGACTTAGGTTTAGGGGTTAATAATTTTTTTACAGTGGCGGCGGTGTAGTGGGGGGCAGGATAGGGGTTAATAAATGTATTATAGGTGGCGACGGTGTAGGGGGGGCAGGATAGGGGTTAATAAATTTAATATAGGTTGCGGCGGGGTCCGGGAGCGGCGGTTTAGGGGTTAATACATATATTACAGTTGCTGCGGGGTCAGGGAGCTGCGGTTTAGGGGTTAAACTATTTATTTAGTTGCGGCGAGGTGCGGGATCAGCAGGATAGGGGTTAATAACTTTATTATAGAGGGCGACGGTATGGGGGGGCAGGATAGGGGATACTAGGTTTAATGTAGGTTGCGGCGGTGTCCAGGAGCGGCGATTAAGGGGTTAATACATTTATAAGAGTTGCGGCGGGGTCTAGGAGCGGCGGTTTAGGGGTTAATAACTTTATTTAGTTGCGGGGGGCTCCGGGGGTGCCTGTATAGGGGGTAGAACAGTATAGTATAGTGTGGGTGCTTAGTGACAGGCTAGCAAGAAAGCTGTAAAAAACCAGAAGAGCAGCGAGATCGGATGAGTGATAACTCTCACAGTCCGCTGCTCATCGCCCCGTACTTGGTGCGTGGCTTTTTGACAGCTTTTTTGATAACTTAGGCGAATTTTTGCAGGTCCGCGGCGGCGATGTGAGGCGAGCTTAGGCGGGCGTATTGGGCCGGCGAAGGCAGGAAAAGTAGACGCGTTGATAACTACCCCCCTATATCTTCTCCAAATGTTTCCCTATGTGTTATATAGGGGGGACCTACAATTCTGAAACTCACTGATCTTCAGTTTTATTTGGGCTAACAAAAAACATAGACTAAAAAAACAAAGAATGATGAGCTCAGTTACTGCGGGGGGTATGGCAGTACCGAACCTTGAATATTACTGTTGGGTGGCCCAGGCAAAGTATATGCTGGACTGGATAACGGGGGAGAGAACATTTCACGATCCCAGGCCTAGAGAAACAGGCTATTAAACCCTCGGTCCTGGCGGCTTTGCCCCATATAAAGGCAGCAAAAGTTGATAGACTCCTTGCCCAATATCCCCTTATGCAACAGCCACTATATGCATTGAGAAAGATATGCAAAAAGTTAAATCTACACCATGAATTTAAAAATTTCTACCAATACAGGGCAACCCTAGCTTTATTCCGGGTCTGTCAGGGTTTTTTCCCTCCTTTGTTTGCCATGTGCTGCTGGCATCCATTTTACTCGCCTCTCTTGCTGACTCTGGTGCATACTGTGTGATGCTGCTAATTTCCTGCACTTCCTGTTATGGCCAAACTGGTGTTCATCATCAGTGTGAGACAGGATGCAGTCTCAGAATTGTGATGTCATCACTTATTATTTAACCCCTTAAGGACAAGGCCATTTTTCAATTTCTTTCCCTTAAGGACCAGGGCTATTTTTAGATTTCTGCGGTGTTTGTGTTTAGCTGTAATTTTCCTCTTACTCATTTACTGTACCCACACATATTATATACCGTTTTTCTCGCCATTAAATGGACTTTCTAGAGATACCATTATTTTCATCATATATTATAATTTACTATAAAAAATTAAAAAATATGAGGAAAAAAATGGAAAAAAACACACTTTTTCTAACTTTGACCCCCAAAATCTGTTACAAATCTACAACCACCAAAAATAGTTTCTAAATTTTGTCCTGAGTTTATAAATACCAAATGTTCACATGTTCTTTGCTTTTTTTGCAAGTTATAGGGCAATAAATACAAGTAGCAAATACAACCACTTTTTTTCAAAATTAGCGCTAGTTACATTGGGACAATGATATCTTTCAGGAATTCCTGAATATCCCTTGACATGTATATATATATATTTTTTAGCAGACATCCCAAAGTATTGATCTAAGCCCATTTTGGTATATTTCATGCCACCCTTTCACCGCCAAATGAGATCAAATAAAAAAAATTGTTCACTTTTTCACAAATTTTTCACAAACTTTAGGTTTCTCACTGAAATTATTTGCAAACAACTTGTGCAATTATGGCATAAAATTTTTGTAAATACTTCTCTGGGATCCCCTTTGTTCAGAAATAGCAGACATATATGGCTTTGGCGTTGCTTTTGGTAATTAGAAGGCCGCTAAATACCCCTGCGCACCACAGGTGTATTATGCCCAGCAGTGAAGGGGTTAATTAGGGAGCATGTAGGGAGCTTCTAGGGTTAATTTTAGCTTTAGTGTAGTAGACAACCCCAAGTATTGATCTAGGCCCTTCTTGGTATATTTCATGCCACCATTTCACCGCCAAATGCGATCAAATGAAGAAAAAAAAACGTAAAATGTTTCACTATTTTAGGTTTCTCACTGAAATTATTTACAAACAGCTTGTGCAATTATGGCACAAATGGTTGTAAATGCTTCTCTGGGATCCCCTTTGTTCAGAAAAATACAAAAAAGAAAAAAAAATTTTTTTTTGTATTCTTTATTTTAGTACTTTTATTTTAGTACTGGCCGAAAGTCTGCCAGTACTAAAATAAAATGTATTTCCAAAAAGCCCCCAACCTCCCTGATCCCACCTCAAACAGCTCTCTAACCCTCCCCATCTAACAATGGTAGCCAATATATTTTTTATTATTTTTTTTGCAATTTTTCTGTAGTGTAGCTTGCCCCCTACCTCCCTCCCTCCGAGATCCCTTAGATCACTTTTATTTATTTTTGTTTTTCCCTCTTTCTACTCAAATTTTTTCTGCAGTGTAGCGGTTCCCACCCGCTCCCTACCCGTGCGCGGCTCCCGTGGGCGCGCCCCGCGATCCCGCCCACAATCCCGCCCCCCTCCACATCACACAGCCCATCGATGGCCGCCCACCCGCCTCCCAGACTGGCTCCCACCCACCAACGATACCGGCCATCGATGTCCGGTGCAGAGAGGGCCACAGAGTGGCTCTCTCTGCATCGGCTGGCCAAGGAGAGTTTTTGCAGGATGCCTCGATGTCGTGGCATCACTGCAATAACTGGAAAGCGGCAGGATTAAACCCTAATGTCGTACAGGGTACGTAGCTGGTCTTTAAAGACCAGGTTGTGTGCGACGTACCCTGTACGACACGCGTCGTTAAGGGGTTAAGGGTCTCTGTTCAGTATGCTTTGCCCTTGCGTTGTTTCAGACCTGTTTGTCAGAGCTCCTGTGTATTACCTGGCAGTCTGACGTCCCTCCTGGTTCCTGATCCCTGGCTTGTTCCTGATTCCGGTTCGTCTGACTACTCGCTTTGGCTCCTGACTCTGCTCGTCTCACTATTCGCTTTGGCTCCTGACTCGGCTCGTCTGACTACCAGGCCTGGTTTTGATTCCTGGCTTGTTATTTGTTTTGTGGACTTTTTATTATTTTTTGCTATTAATAAAGGTGTGATTATTTTTGCACTTCTCGTCTCAGTCTGATTCCTGGCACCCTGACATTACGCAAGGGCCATGAATCCTGATGGTGCTAATAATCCACCTTTACCTGCCATAATTTCCAGGATGGATGAACAGGATCACCGCTTGGATCAATTTGCACTAGCCCTGCAAACCCTGCTGACTCGCACTGCACATTTGGACCAACACTGCTCCTGTTTCCGCTGCTGCACCTAGTCCTACCACGAGCATGTCCGGTTCTGCACCTCTACCTCAGCGACATGGAGGTGATCCTAATCAGTGCAGAGGGTTTTTGAACCAGGTGGGTATTTACTTTTAGATGTTATCTCAGGCGTTTCCCTCTGACAGAGCTAAGGTGGGATTTCTCATCTTGTTACTCTCTGACACAGCTCTTGCCTGGGCTAATCCCTTGTGGGAGACTAATAAACCTGTGACTTCAAATTACCCTGAATTTGTGGCCTCCTTTCGAAGGGTATTTGATGTTCCGGCACGCTCCTCCTCTGCTGCTAAACGACTCATGTCCATTCAGCAAGGTACAAGATATGTTGCTCAGTATGCCATTGAGTTCCGTACGTTTTCGGCAGAGGTAGGTTGGAACAATGAAGCCCTTGTTGCCTCCTTTTTTCATGGGCTCTCTGATGTGATTAAAGACGAAGTTGCTGCCAGAGATTTACCAGAGGATCTCGAGGCATTGGTGTCTTTTTTGATCCTAATTGACATCACACTCAGAGAGAGAGGCCCTTTTTCAAGGAGCGCTTGCGGAAGCCTCCTGTTCCATTGTCTCCTACGTGTTCGTTCCCACCCATGCCTCCCTCTCCTCCCATGCTTCCTGCTCCCGAGTCACCAGGTACTGCTGAGCCGATGCAGTTGGGATTCACGCGTCTCTCTGCGGCAGAGAGGGCCTTTAGGAGGAGGGAGGGGCTCTGCCTCTATTGTGGGTTACAGAGTCACCTTTTGAAGTCTTGTCCTACACGGCCGGGAAACGCTCACACCTAAGATCCTGTCGGGGGCAGACCTTGGGTGGTTTATCCTCGTCCTCGGAACCGCTAAAGGAGAAACCTTTGGTCACGGTTGTCCTTTCCTGGGTGGTCTCCTCCATAGTCCCATAGTCACCCAGGCTCTTGTTGACTCCGGTGCTGCGGGCTATTTCATTGACAGTGCTTTTGTATCAAAGCACTCCATTCCTGTTTTGCCTCCGGCAGTTCCGCTTGCTATTGAGGCCATTGATGGCAGGCCCCTTCAGCCCGCACTCGTTACTCACGAAACTGCTCCGTTATCCATGGCTGTTGGGGCTCTCCATTTTGAAACCCTCCAGTTCCAGGTGATAAACTCTCCGCATTTTCCGGTTGCTCTGGGTTATCCCTGGCTCCAAAAGCACAATCTCAATGTATTTCCACTTGTCTTCGGAAACCAGTTAAAGTCTTGTGCACTTCTTCGGTATCTTAATTGCCAGAGGAGTACCGAGAGTTCCTAGATGTTTTTGACAAGGTGCGTGCCGGTACGTTGCCTCCTCACCGGTCTTACGATTGTGCCATAGACCTGCAACCCGGAGTCATTCCTCCTCGGGGCCAGGTTTACCCTCTGTCTGTTGCAGAGAATTGTGCTATGGAGGAGTATGTTGCCGATGCTCTGTCGCGGGGGATCATCCGCAAATCCTGCTCTCCTGCAGGGGCTGGCTTCTTCTTTGTGAAGAAAAAGGGTGGCGAGTTAGGACCATGCATCGATTATAGGGTTCTTAATCGTCTTACCATTAAGAATGCTTACCCTATTCCGCTCATTACGGAACTCTTTGACCGCCTCAAGGGAGCTACGGTCTTTACTAAACTTGATTTGAGAGGAGAGTACAATCTCGTTAGGATCAAGGAGGGCCACAAATGGAAAACAGAATTTAACAAAACAAAGGTAAAGTCCAGCACTCCGATGGATTATGCAAGTCACAGTGACCAACTTCCAGGGTCACAACGACAATTCAAAAAACAGCAAGGAGTGACAGCATAATAGTTTTATTATAAAGACAAGCAGGGTGATAACAGCAACGTTTCGGGACCTCTGACCCTTTCTCAAGCTGATATATACAATGAATCCCATCACCTTATATAACTGTATACCACTAGGTGGTGCTAAAAACATACAAATACTCACATAATTAACCTTTTACATACTAAATTAGTCACTCTAGCTACTATGTATTACAATTACTTATTTCCAAATTTACTTAAGGAAATGCATCACTTATAATAAAGTTAAATGTCTATTATAAAAAGACACATTACAGAGGCATACTACTTAGATATTACTTAAAAAAAAATTATATTTAAAAAATTACAATAACTATTTATGTTTCACTCAGAGAAATACTGATAGGTCCCAGTCTTTATTCATGCCATTGGCATACATGGTGCCCAATTCATGAATCCAGAATGCCTCTCTTTGCTTTAATATTTTCTCTCTATTACCTCCTCTACGCAATTTGGGAACATGATCAATGATTTGGAAGCAGAGCTGATTAATAGCATGATTTTTATCCAAAAAATGTTCAGCGACTGGAGCTTTAAGATTTTTAACTCTAATGGAGCTTTTGTGCTCTATAATCCTGTCACGTACAGACCTAGTTGTCTCTCCAACATAGCTCCGCCCACAGGGGCATTTAATTAAATAAATAGCATAATTGGTATTGCAGGTATGGTACCCTTTGATGTAATATTGTTTACCGTTACTGGAATGATAAAACACAGAACCTTTAATTAAATTGCCACAGCATGAGCAATTCAGACAGGCGTAAGAGCCAAAATTACTGGTAGTAATGTAGCTTTGTGTTATAGATGTTTTAGGGCCTATATCTGCTCTTATCAAGTAATCATGGAGATTTTTACTTCGTCTATATGCTGGCATAGGCAAACTTTGGAATTCTAGAATGTTAGGGTTACATTGTGAAAGTATACTCCAATTTTTTTTATTATCCTTTGTATTGCTCGACTGAGACTGTTATATTCAGAGACAAAGGCCAAACGATTATCTTTTTCAACCCTATTTTTCCTATTCAAAGTCTGCAATAGACTTTCTCTAGGGGTTGCTAATACAGATGCTATTTCCTTATGAATTAAAGGTAACGGATAGTCTCTCTCAATGAATCTTTGACTCATATCCTTTAACCAATCATTTACTATATTGGGATCTGAAACAATACGTCTGACCCTTAATAACTGGCTCTTTGGAAGAGAGTCAATCAGAGATGGAGAATGAGCGCTATCATAACGCAGTAAACTGTTGCGATCAGTGCTCTTCCTGAATATATCAGTTTCAAAGTACATCCATCTTTGATTACCTTAGTATCCAAAAATTCTATTGTTTCTTAATTTCATGTTAATTTAAATTTTATATGGCTTGTAGCAGCATTCAAATCTTGAACAAATGCTAATAGGGTTCCAACGTCGCCCAACCACACACCAAAAATATCTATGTAATGCCACCAGGTGGCGCCACATATTGTAAACCATTTATTACAGAAAACAAATTTCTCTTCAAATGTGTTCATGAAAATATTGGCGTAGTTAGGGGCGACGTTGGAACCCATAGCCTTGGATTTGCAAATAATAACTATTTTCAAAAAGAAAATAGTTACAATTCAATACCATATCAAGTAATTGCAACAAAAAATCTACTTTTTGCCTGTTTAAATTAACATCATTGACAAGCACCGACTCTATAGCACCTAAACCACTAGCGTGGGTAATAGAGGTAAAAAGGCTTTCTACATCTAAACTAAAAAGAATAAACTTACTTGAAGAAAACTTTAAAGTATCCAATTTCAGAAGGAAGTCCCTAGTATCTTTGATGAAAGATGTAGATTGTTCCACATATGGTCTGAACATACGGTCTAAAAAAAACAGAATTTATGCTTACCTGATAAATTACTTCCTCTTGCGGTGTATCCAGTCCACGGATTCATCCTTTACTTGTGGGATATTCTCATTCCCTACAGGAAGTGGCAAAGAGAGCACACAGCAAAGCTGTCCATATAGCTCCCCCTCTAGTTCCACCCCCCAGTCATTCGACCAAAGGTTAGGAAGAAAAAGGAGAAACCATAGGGTGCAGTGGTGACTGTAGTTTAAACAAAAAAATTTTTACCTGACTTAAAGGCCAGGGCGGGCCGTGGACTGGATACACCGCAAGAGAAAGTAATTTATCAGGTAAGCATAAATTCTGTTTTCTCTTGCAAGGTGTATCCAGTCCACAGATTCATCCTTTACTTGTGGGATACCAATACCAAAGCTTTAGGACACGGATGAAGGGAGGGATCAAGACAGGTACCTTAAATGGAAGGCACCACTGCTTGCAAAACCTTTCTCCCAAAAATAGCCTCCGAAGAAGCAAAAGTATCGAATTTATAAAATTTGGCAAAAGTATGCAATGAAGACCAAGTCGCTGCCTTACAAATCTGTTCAACAGAAGCCTCATTCTTGAAAGCCCATGTGGAAGCCACTGCTCTGGTAGAATGAGCAGTAATTCTTTCAGGAGGCTGCTGGCCAGCAGTCTCATAGGCCAAACGGATAATGCTTTTCAGCCAAAAGGAAAGAGAGGTAGCAGTCGCTTTCTGACCTCTACTCTTACCAGAATAGATAAAAAACAAAGAAGATGTTTGTCTGAAATCCTTAGTTGCTTGTAAATAGAACTTTAAAGCATGAACTAAATCAAGATTGTGTAATAGACATTCCTTCTTCGAAGATGGATTAGGACACAGAGAAGGAACAACTATTTCCTGGTTAATATTCTTGTTAGAAACAACTTTAGGAAGAAAACCAGGCTTGGTACGCAAAACTACCTTATCTGCGTAGAACACAAGGTAAGGTGAATCACACTGTAAGGCAGATAATTCTGAAACTCTTCTGGCAGAAGAGATAACTATCAAAAACAAAACTTTCCAAGATAACAACTTAATGTCTATGGAATGTAAAGGTTCAAACGGAACCCCTTGAAGAACTGAAAGAACTAGATTCAAACTCCATGGCGGAGCCACAGGTTTATAGACAGGCTTGATTCTGACTAAAGCCTGAGCAAAAGCTTGAACGTCTGGTACCTCTGCAGACGCTTGTGTAACAGGATAGACAAAGCAGATATTTGTCCTTTTAAGGAACTAGCTGACAATCCTTTCTCCAATCCTTCTTCGAGAAAAGACAATATCCTGGGAATCCTAATCTTACTCCATGAGTAGCCCTTGGATTCACACCAACAAAGATATTTCCGCCATATCTTATGGTAGATTTTCCTGGTGACAGGCTTTCTAGCCTGAATCAGAGTATCTATAACTGACTCAGAGAACCCCCGCTTTGATAGAATTAAGCTTTCAATCTCCAAGCAGTCAGACATAGAGAAACTAAATTTGGATGCTTGAACGGACCCTGTATCAGGAGATCCTGCCTCATTGTCAATGTCCATGGTGGGACAGATGATATGTCCACTAGGTCTGCATACCAAGTCCTGCGTGGCCACGCAGGCGCTATCAGAATCACTGAAGCCTTCTCCTGCTTGATTCTGGCAACCAGACGCGGTAGGAGAGGAAACGGTGGAAAAACATAAGCCAGATTGAAGGACCAAGGCGCTGCTAGAGCATCTATCAATACCGCCTTGGGATCCCGGGACCTGGACCCGTAGAGAGGAAGTTTGGTGTTCTGACGGGACGCCATGAGATCCAACTCTGGAGTGCCCCAAAGCTGAGTCAGCTGGGCAAATACCTCCGGGTGGAGTTCCCACTCCCCCGGGTCGAAAGTCTGACGATTAAGAAAATCCGCCTCCCAGTTGTCTACTCCTGGGATGTGAATTGCTGAGAGATGGCAGGAGTGATCCTCCGCCCACCTGATTATTTTGGTTACTTCCGTCATTGCTAGGGAACTCTTTGTTCCCCCCTGATGATTGACGTAAGCTACAGTCGTGATGTTGTCCGACTGAAATCTGATGAATTTGGCCGCAGCTAGTTGAGGCCATGCCTGAAGAGCGTTGAATATCGCCCTCAGTTCCAGAATGTTTATCGGGAGAAGAGCTTTTTCCCGAGACCATAAGCCCTGAGCTTTCAGGGAGTCCCAGACAGGTGATCCTGAGACAACCACCAGAGAAGAGAATCTCTGGTCTCCTGGTCCAAGTGAATTTGAGGAGACAAATCTGTATAATCCCCATTCCACTGTTTGAGCATGCATAGTTGCAGTGGTCTGAGGTGTATCCGAGCAAAGGGGACTATGTCCATTGCCGCTACCATTAGTCCGATTAACTCCATGCACTGAGCTACAGATGGCCGAGGAATGGAATGAAGAGCTCGGCAAGTAGTTAACAGTTTTAGCTTTCTGACCTCCGTCAGAAATATTTTCATTTCTACCGAGTCTATGAGGGTTCCTAGGAATGAAACACTTGTGAGGGGGGAGAGAGAACTCTTTTTTACGTTCACCTTCCACCCATGAGACCTCAGAAAGGCCAATACGATCTCCGTATGAGACTTGGTTATTTGGAAAGTCGACGCCTGAATTAGGATGTCGTCTAGATAAGACGCCACTGCTATGCCCCGCGGCCTTAGCACCGCCAGGAGGGACCCTAGCACCTTTGTGAAAATTCTGGGAGCAGTGGCCAACCCGAAAGGGAGAGCCACAAACTGATAATGCTTGTCCAGAAAAGCGAACCTGAGAAACTGGTGATGATCTTTGTGGATAGGAATGTGTAAATATGCATCCTTTAGATCCACGGTAGTCATATATTGACCTTCCTGGATCATTAGTAAGATTGTCCGAATGGTCTTCATCTTGAATGATGGGACTCTGAGGAATTTGTTTAGAATTTTGAGATCCAGGATTGGTCTGAAAGTTCCTTCTTTTTTGGGAACCACAAACAGGTTTGAGTAAAACCCCAGTCCTTGTTCTGCAATTGGAACTGGGTGGATCACTCCCATTGTAAGTAGATCTTCTACACAGCGAAAAAACGCCTCTTTCTTTGTCTGATCTGTAGACAGACGAGAAATGTGGAACCTTCCCCCTGGAGGAGAGTCCTTGAATTCTAGAAGGTATCCCTGGGCTACAATCTCTAATGCCCAAGGATCGTGTACATCTCTTGCCCAGGCCTGAACGAAGAGAGAGAGTCTGCCCCCTACTAGATCCGGTCCCGGATCGGGGGCTACCCCTTCATGCTGTCTTGGTGGCAGCTGCAGGCTTTTTGGCCTGTTTACCCTTATTCCACCCCTGGTAAGGTTTCCAGGTTGCCTTGGGCTGTGAAGCGTTACCCTCTTGCTTTGCAGCCGGAGAGGATGAAGCGGGGCCGTTCCTGAAATTGCGAAAGGAACGAAAATTAGCCTTGTTCTTTGTCTTAAAGGGCTTGTCCTGAGGGAGAGCATGGCCTTTTCCCCCGGTGATATCTGAAATTATCTCTTTCAATTCAGGCCCGAAAAGGGTCTTTCCTTTGAAAGGAATGTTCAAAAGCTTGGATTTAGACAACACATCGGCCGACCAGGACTTTAGCCATAGCGCCCTGCGCACCAAAATGGCGAAACCTGAATTTTTCGCCGCTAACTTAGCTATTTGAAAAGCGGCATCAGTGATAAAAGAATTAGCTAGCTTTAGAGCCTTAATTCTATCCATAATTTCCTCGTATGAGGTCTCCGTCTGGAGCGAGTCTTCCAGCGCCTCAAACCAGAAAGCAGCTGCAGTAGTTACAGGAATAATGCAGGCAATAGGTTGGAGAAGAAAACCTTGTTGAACAAAAATTTTCTTAAGTAAACCCTCCAACTTCTTATCCATAGGGTCTTTAAAAGCACAACTGTCTTCAATTGGTATGGTTGTGCGTTTAGCAAGTGTAGAAATAGCCCCCTCCACCTTAGGGACCGTCTGCCACGAGTCCCACACAGGGTCAGATATGGGGAACATTTTCTTAAAAACAGGAGGGGGAGCAAAGGGAACACCTGGTCTATCCCACTCCCTAGTAACGATATCCGCAATCCTCTTAGGGACCGGAAACGTATCCGTGTAAACCGGGACCTCTAAGTACTTGTCCATTTTACACAATTTCTCTGGGATCACCAAAGGGTCGCAGTCAGCCAGAGTAGCTAATACCTCCCTAAGTAAAACGCGGAGGTGTTCTAGTTTAAATTTAAAAGCCAATGTATCTGAGTCTGTCTGAGGAGGTACCCTTGCTGAATCAGAGACTTCTCCCTCAGACATCAAATCCCTCGCTCCCACTTCAGAGTGTTGTGAGGGTATATCGGATACGGCTACCAAAGCGTCAGAATGCTCATAATCTGTTCTTAAAACAGAGCTATCGCGCTTTGCAGGTAACACGGGCAGTTTAGATAAGAAAGCTGTAAGAGAATTATCCATGACTGCCGCTAAATCTTGTAAAGTAAAAGAGTTAGACGCACTAGAGGTACTAGGCGTTGTTTGCGCGGGCGTAACTGGTTGTGACACTTGGGGAGAGGCAGACGGGCTACCCTCGTTACCTTCAGTCTGAGAATCATCTTGGGCCACATTTTTAAGTTAATCTACAAAAGGTTATACAGACTGCGCAAAGGTTAGGGTATATATGCTTTAAGATTTAAGGGGATATTTCTCCTAAATCCCCAGGGGAAAGGACAACAGAGAACAATTAAAATCTAAAGCGTCAGTACAGGCAAAATATACCCAAGAAAAAGAGAGCATGCAATTTAGTGTTTATATAAAAAATAATTTATTCTTCAACAAATGTCACAAAAAGAACCTAAAAATAAAAATATGTATAACATGAGATGAAAATCTCGTAGGTATAAATTAAACCTTATACAAGAATTCAGACAATAAAATATGAGATTGGCCAATCTCTATTAAAATGTGAGTAATCTATAAAAGCATTTACACAAGGAAAATTACACATATATTGTAGGTTACTAATGTAAGCAACTAGAACTGTATGTATCAGAATATCAAGCAATTTGTAACACAATATCTATCATCAAATTATCTACTGATAATCTAAGAGTATGTGCGCTAAGTGCATAAACCAAATAGCTTCCGTTAAATATGGCTAAGTCAGCATATCAGTAAAATGTCCACAAAGGTGCAGATGAATATGAGTGATTTACTGGTATCCGTGATTCCTTTAGTGTAGCACAGTGTTTTTTAGTGCTCTAATGGATCCACTAGAAACTACAGGTACCTGTTTAAGTGATCCTTTTAAGTTCAGCTCTTAGAATGGAATGAGCTGTCTTCTTTGTCCGATGTCACCTTTTAGAAGAAAATGCCTCCAAAATAAGACAAGCAGTGTAACTGTTTTTGCTGATCTTGAAGCCGCGCTGTAAACCCCAGCTACAAACACTTCTGTCTCTTGCTCAGTTCTCGCCTATACCGGTTAGGGCGCTGATTAGCTTAGTATTATGGGAGTGTCTGGTTTGAGCTGTTCTACAGCTGATCCTTTCTTTTCTTCCTCTTGATGCACACTAGGCGATCCGCAACGCGTTTCCGCTGAAATTACTTCAGCCTTTGTCAAGCTTGACAAAGGCTGAAGTAATTTCAGCGGAAACGCGTTGCAAAAACAGTGCTTGCAATGATGGGAAGGCCTGGGGGGGGGTCTCAAGACTCTTATGTATCTTGGGAAGTATATACATAACTGGGGTATGTGGATATTTAACTGTGAGAAACATAACCAAATCTTCCTCTATCAAATTATTCTTTAATGCTACATTTAAAATTCTATCCAGTTCTTTTTATATAAGGAATACCGGATCGGTAGTTAATTTCTTATAAACAATAGTATCATTTAATTGACTCTGTATTTCATTAATGTAGTTAGTTTTAGACATTATAACTAAAGCACCACCCTAATCTGCTCTTTTTAATATGATATCTTGCTTGAGTTTAAAAGCTTCTAAAGTTTCAAATTCTCTTTTTGCCAAAATGTGTTTGTTTAAATTTCTGATTAACAGTTTGACAATAATTACTTTGACTAGACCTCTTTTTAGACTCAGTAATATTCTTAAGTTGTTCAATATCCCTTTTAACTAAGTTTATGTAGGTTTCTACACTATGGTTAGATTGGCCTGGAATAAATTAACTTTTATTGCGTAAGCCAAGTTGCTGCATAGATATAATTTCTTTATTTTGTGGTTTAGGCTTAATCTGGTAAGGGATATTACTGAAAAAAGCTTTTAATCTCAATGAGCGGAAAAACTTAAACAGGTCAGTTTGTAGTTTGAAAAAGTTACATTTTTGTTTAGGGCAGGTGATGGGATTCATTGTATATATCAGCTTAAGAAAGGGACAGAGGTCCCGAAACGTTACTGTTATCACCCTGCTTGTCTTTATAATAAAAGTATTATGCTGTCACTCCTTGCTGTTTTTTAAACAGCATTTAACACCAAGAGCGGGCATTATGAGTATCTTGTAATGCCCTTTGGCCTATGTAATGCTCCTGCTGTTTTCCAGGAATTTATTAATGATGTCCTACGAGATATGTTGCAACAGTGTGTTGTGGTGTACTTAGACGACATCCTCATACACTCACCCACACTTGAGGCTCATCGTTCTGATGTTACACGGGTTCTTCAGAGACTGCGTGAGAATGGCCTGTTTTGTAAACTCGAGAAATGTGAGTTCCATCAGACTCAAGTAACCTTCCTAGGTTATGTTATCTCCGTTGCAGGGTTCTCCATGGATCCTGACAAGTTATCTGCAGTTCTGCAGTGGCCTCGCCCAGTTGGTCTTCGGTCTATTCAACGTTTTTTGGGGTTCGCCATTTACTATAAAGTTTATTAAAAACGTTTCTTCCTTGGTCAAACCTATCACAGTCATGACCCGAAAAGAGAATGATCCACTCCATTGAGGCCTTTGATAGTCTTAAAACTGCCTTTGATGCCGCTCCAGTTCTGGCTCATTCTAACCCTGTCCTGCCTTTCGTTCTTGAGGTCAATGCGTCTGAGACTGGAGTAGGTGCCCTCTTGTCTCAACGTCCTACGCCTGACAGTTCCTTGCATCCGTGTGGTTTCTTTTCTAAGAAATTGTCTCCAGCGGAGTGCAATTATGAAATTGGTGACAGGGAATTACTGGCCATAATTTTGGCACTCAAGGAATGGAGGCATCTTCTTGAGGGTACTAGCGTGCCAATGCTCATTCTTACTGACCACAAGAATTTAACTTATCTATCTGAAGCAAAACTTTTTTCGCCCTGACAGGCCAGATGGGCGCTATTTTTGTCTCGGTTTAATTATGTGGTCTCCTACCTGCCTGGTAGTAAGAATGTTAGGGCTGATGCACTCTCTCGACAATTTTCGCCTCTGTCCAAGGAGGAGTCTGTACCTACTCCAGTTATACCTCCTGACCATATTTTGGCTACCATACAAACTAATTTGACTTCTCCCTTGGGGGAGGAGATCCTGGCTGCACAAATCAATGCACCTCCTGAGAAACCTAGTGGTAAGTGTTTTGTTCCTGAGAATCTTCAAACTAAACTTTTGCACACTTACCACTATCCTAAAGCTGCAGGTCACCCAGGCAAGAACCAAATGATTTGGTCTGTCACTCGACAATTCTGGTGGCCAGGTCTTCGTTCTGATGTTGCTGCGTATGTTGCCTCCTGCTCAATTTGTGCACAGAATAAGACTCCTCAACGTCTTCCTGTGGGTCTTCTTCAACCTATTGCTAATGGTGAGCGCCCTTGGACACATCTTTCCATGGACTTCATTGTCGAGCTCCCTGTTTCCAATGGTAATAGTAATACTGTTATCCTTATGGTGGTTGACCGTTTTTCTAAAATGTCACATTGCATTCCCTTGAAGAAGTTGCCTACCTCTCAGGAGCTTGCTTAAATTTTTGCCCGGGAGATCTTCCGTTTACATGGGTTACCCAAGGAGATAGTGTCGAACCGGGGTAGCCAGTTTGTCTCCAGATTTTGGCGTTCCTTTTGTGCTCAAATGGGGATCCAGCTTTCCTTCTTCTCGGCATATCACCCTCAATCCAATGGGGCTGCGGAACAGTCTAATCAAGCTCTGGAACAGTTCCTCCATTGCTATGTCTCAGATCACCACAATAATTGGTCTGAACTGTTACCTTGGGCAGAGTTTGCTCGTAATAGTGCTATTAATGCTTCCTCCAAGTTATCCCCGTTCATGGCAAATTATGGGTTTCAACCATCCTTGTTGCCCGATTCATTCATGTCTCAGGGTATTCCGGCTTTGGAGGAGCATCTCCGGCAATTCCGTTCCACGTGGGTGCAGATTCAGGATTGCCTTCATAGTTCTATGCAGTGCCAAAAGTTCCAGGCCGATCGTAGGCGTCTGCCCGCACCTTACTACCAGGTTGGTGAGAGAGTTTGGCTGTCCTACCACAACTTGAACCTTCGTTTAACTTCCAATAAACTGGCTCCCCATAATGTTTGTCCTTTTCGAATACTCCGTCGGGTCAATCCTGTGGCCTACGCTCTTGACCTTCCTCCTGCAATGCGCATCTCCAATGTTTTTCATGTCTCCCTCTTGAAACCATTGGTTTGTAATCGGTTTACCACTGTGTTGCCTCGTCCCCGTCCTATCTTTGTTGACAACCATGAGGAGTATGAGGTTAGCAGCATTATTGACTGTCATATGTCCAGGGGCCGCGTACAGTATTTGGTTCACTGGAGGGGCTACGGTCCGGAGGAGCGCTCATGGGTTCCCTCCTCTGATGTTCATGCTCCCGCCCTCCTCTGTGCCTTCCATGCCCGTTTCCCCAATAAACCTTTTGTCCTCACCTCTCTTGCTGACTCTGGTGCATACTGTGTGATGCTGCTCATTTCCTGCACTTCCTTTTATGGCCAGACTGGTGTACATCATCTGTGTGAGACAGGATGCAGTCTCAGAATTGTGATGCCATCACTTATTATTTAAAGGGCCTCTGTTCAGTATGCTTTGCCCTTGCGTTGTCTCAGACCTGTTTGTGAGAGCTCCTGTGTATTACCTGGCTGTCTGACGTCCCTCCTGGTTCCTGATCCCTAGCTTGTTCCTGACTCTGCTGTTCTCCTTGTTCCCGATTCCGGCTTGTCTGACTACTCGCTTTGGCTCTTGACTCGGCTCGTCTGACTACCAGCTCTGGTTTTGATTCCTGGCTTGTTATTTGACTTGTGGATTTTTTATTATTTTTTGCTATTAATAAAGGTGTGATTATTTTTGCACTTCTCGTCTCAGTCTGATTCCTGACACCCTGACAAGTACACAGATGATACGGGAGGGAGAAGACAGGGCACCTAAACGGAAGGCACCATTTATTGAAGAACTTTTCTCCCAAAAGCGGCCTCAGCCGAGGCAAAAGTGTCAAATTTGTAGAATTTTGTAAAAGTATGCAGAGAGGACCAAGTTGGAGCCTTGCAAATCTGTTCCACAGAAGCCTCATTTTTGAATGCCCATGAGGAAGCAACAGCCCTCGTGCAATGAGCAGTAACCTTTTCAGGAGGTTGATGTCCCGCAGTCTCATATGCAAAGCGTATGATACTCTTTAACCAAAAAGAAAGAGAAGCAGCCGTAGCTTTCTGTCCCTTACGTTTCCCAGAAAAAATTACAAATAAAGAAGAAGACTGACGAAAGTCCTTTGTTGCCTGAAGATAAAACTTTAAAGCACGGACCACATCCAAATTGTGCAGAAGTCGCTCCTTCTTAGAAGAAGGATTAGGGCACAAAGAAGGAACAACAATCTCCCGATTAATGTTCCGATCAGAAACAACTTTAGGAAGAAAACCTAGTTTTGTACGTAAAAACCACCTTATCTGAATGAAAGATAAGGTAAGGAGCATCATACTGTAAAGCCGAAAGCTCTGATACTCTTCGAGCAGAGGAAATAGCAACAAGAAATAAAACGTTCCATGATAATAACTTAATATCTAAGGAATGCATAGGCTCAAACGGAGCCCCCTGAAGAACCTAGAGAACTAAATTTAGACTCCAAGGAGGAGTAACAGGCTTGAACACAGGTCTGATCCTGACCAAGGCCTGACAAAAGGATTGTACATCTGGAACATCTGCCAAGTTCCCATTGCTCTAAAGCCACCAAAGCCCTACTGAAGAGACTGATATGGACTACGGCTACACCCTAGAACAAAGCACCACAATCCTGTACTACTTTAAAAATAATAAACTCTTGATTTAAGAATCTAAAACTAACACCTCACTTTACCACTTCCTATCACTAACGCAGGCAAAGAGAATGACTGGGGTGGGAGGGAAGGGAGGAGCTATTTAACAGCTCTGCTGTGGTGCTCTTTGCCGCCTCCTGTTGACCAGAATGTGAATATCCCATTAGTAATTGAGATGATCCGTGAATTCATCGTGTCTTTAAAAAGAAATAGATAAGGCCGAGATTTGACCCTTTAGGGAACTTGTGGATAATCCTTTCTCCAAGCCCTCTTGGAGAAAATACAAAATTCTAGGAATCCTAACTATACTCCATGAGTAGCCCTTGGATTAATACCAATAGAGATAGTTTCTAGTTACAGGCTTACAAGCCGGAATCATGGTCTCTATGACCGAGTCAGAAAAACCCCCGCTTGGATAAAATTAAGCGTTCAATCTCCAAGCAGTCAGCTGCAGAGAAACTAGATTTGGGTGAAGGAAGGGCCTCTGAATTAGAAGGTCCTTCCTCAACGGAAGTCTCCATGGTGACAGAGATGCCATGTCCACCAGATCTGCATACCAAATCCTTCGAGGCCAAGCCAGTGCAATGAGGATCACTGACGCCTTCTCCTGCATGATTCGAGCAATAACCTGAGGAAGAGCAAACTGAGGAAATAGGTATGCTAGACTGAAGGTCCAAAGTACCGCCAGAGCATCTAACAGTACCACCTGAGGGTCTCTGGACCTCGACCCGTACCTTGGAAGATTGGCATTCTGCCGAGATGCCATGAGATCCAATTCCAGCTGACACCATTTGAGAATCAGGCTAAAAAACACTCCCGGATGGAGTACCCACTCCCCCGGCTGAAAAGTCTGTCTGTTCATGAAGTCCGTCTCCCAGAGTCCACCCCTGGGATATGGATTGCCGACAGACAGCGAGAATGGGCCTCTGCCCACTGAATTATTTTGGTTACCTCTGTCATCACTAAGGAACTCCTTGTTCCTTCCTGATGAACTGAAGATATGTGTCCAACTGGAACCAGATAAACTGGACCGAGACTAACTGGGGCCAGGCAAGAATAGCATTGAAGATTGCTCTCAGCTCCAGAATGATTATAGGAAGAACAGACTCTGACTAAGTCAAAAACTCCCTGAGCCTTAAGGGGGCCCTAGACTGCTCCCCATCCTAGAAGGTTGGCGTCTGTTGCCACAAACACCCAAGATGGTCTGTGAAAGCAGGATCCCTGGAAGAGATGATCCAGAGGCAACCACCCTTAAGAAAAACCCTTGTCTCCTGCTCCAGTACTATTCAAGGAGATAAATCTGTATAATCTCAGTTTCATAGCCTGAGCATGTTAAACTGCCGAGGTCTGATAAGGAACCGAGCAAACGGGATGATGTCCCATTCTGCTACCATCAGCCCGATACCTCCATGCACTGAGCCACTAATGGCCGAGGAAAGGACTAAAGAAATAAACAAGAATCAAAATTCTTTGATTTCCTGACTTCTGTCAGAAAAAAACTTCATTTATAGGGAATCTATTATGGTTCCCAAGAAGGTTACCATTGTCCATGTGACTAAGTAACTCCTTACCAAATTTACCTTGATATCACAGGAGGGATAACAATATATCCGTGTGGGATCTTGCTTGAAAAGATTGTGCCTGGACTAGGCTGTCTTCCAGAAAGGGCACCCCAGCAATGCCCTGTAACCGAGCACCACCGACAACAAACCCAGACTCCTTTTAGAAAATTCTGGGAGTTGCGGCAAGATCGAAAGGCAAAGCCACAATTGGAAGTGTTTGCCCTGTGAATGTGAACATGCAAGAATGCGTCCGTTAAATCCGCCGTTGTCATAAAATGGCCCTCTTGGATCAAAAGGAAAATGGAACCAATAGTTTCCACCTTGAAGGACTGTTCACTTAGGAATTTGATTAGACTCTTGAAATCTAAAATTTGATTAGACTCTTGAGATCTAAAATAGTACTGAAGGTGCCCTCTTTTTTGGGAACCACTACCAGATTAGAATAAAATCCCAAACCGCGTTCCTGAATCGGAACAGGAACTCACTCCCAGGTCGGAGAGGCCTCCTACCCAGTGTAAGGCCACCTTGCCTCTTATCTGGCTCCAAACATTCTTGAAAACCAAAACCTCCCTCTTGCTCAGAGGAAGAAGTAGAAGGATTCCCTTGAAATCTCGAAAGGAACGAAAAAATAATCTTAACCATAGTGTGAGCCAATATGGTAAGCCTTAAATCTTAGCTCCCCACTAAATACTTGAAGGGAAGCATCTGTAAAAAGGAGATGACCAACTTAAAGGCCTTTATCTTATCCTGGGTCACTTTGAGGGGAGTGTCTATCCGAATGGAACCAGACAACGTATGAACCAGTATGCTGCCGCATAAGTGACCGTGGCAATACAAGTCATAGGTTGCATTATTGAGCAACCCCTCTAACCTCTTATCCCTAGGATCCTCATAGGAACAACTATCCTCTATGGGAATAGTGGGACTCCCGGTTAGCGTGGAAATTGTCCCTTCCACCTTGTGTACCAACTGACGGAACTCCTTGAAAGAGTCCACTATGGATAAAAATGTTTTCCAAATATAGGAAATGGATATTCTCTCCCATTTAGCAATGATCTTGGTACAACCTAATATTGACAACCACCATGGTGTCGTCGTCCTGAGTAGCTAAAACCTCTTTAAGTAACAGACGGAGGTGTTCTAGCTTAAACCTGAAAGATACAACTTCAGTAGCATCAGGAGGAATTATACTGTCTGAAACTGAGATTTTATCCTCAGATGCTACCGAAGTATTCTCTACCTCACATCTGGGAGGGGACTTCTGAGATAGCAACAACCGTGACAGGAACCTCGCTCACTGAATGTTTATTTTTCCTCTTGCGCTCTTCTCTGCAGCATGGGAAAAGCCGACAACGCACTAGAGACCGTCTAGTAAAAAAGGGAAGCAATGTCTTGCAAGGTAACTCCAGAAGGAGTCATGAAGGAAGCGCAGGGCACTGGTTGAGTGGACGCTAAGTTTTGGGACACTTGGGGAGAAGGATGTGTCCTCTATTGCACTTTGTCAGAATGCTCCTGCACAGCATCCAAGACAATGTTGGCTCTGAAAAAGGGTTTATCCCTGTACTGGAAAAAAACCTCTCAATGTAAGAAGAACAGGAAAACTTTTCCACCTTAGTTTAAAAACATAAGGAATATGTAACAGCCTTTACATTTAGATCAAAATGAGAATGGATAATCGTAACTATAGTTGCCTCACACAAAAAAATTGTTACTGTGTCTTTAAATGTTAAAAGTAACGTGTAACTCTGCTATACCATCTATTCCATAAGAATTGGATACGTTTATTAACACCTCATAAGGCCACTTGGACCATGTATATCATCATATGATTAACTGAAAATCATATACATTAACAAATAACTGTTACTGTGACTTTAAATGTTAAAAGAAACTGTTTTATTTTGTTCTACAAAAAATCCTTCTTTAACATAATAAAGCAGATGATATCCACACCTCAGCTAAGTCTTGCTGAGGTGCCTGTCTGCCACCGGATGGAAGCTAAATAGTAGGCGTCTGGCTCATTTAAGTCACCTTTAGCACAGAATGGGAAGCCTCTCTGCTGCGTGTTACATAACACAGCAGAGAATACCCACCATCGCTCTCCGTTTCACCGGAATAGGGGTATGAATACAAAGGCATGCAAACGATGGCGCGTAGATTAGTTCCACCCATTGTGGGCGTATAGAAATAAACCTCCCGGGAGGCTAAGATTTCTGTTAAGCATAAAGCTGTCAGAAGCTGAAACATTACCTCATGCGTTTCAAAGTGAAACCCCCCTATCGGCTAAATATTACTGTCAGAATCTGTAAAAAACAGAATTTATGCTTACATGATAAATTACTTTCTCTTGCGGTGTATCCAGTCCACAGATTCATCCTTTACTTGTGGGATATTCTCATTCCCTACAGGAAGTGTCAAAGAGAGCACACAGCAGAGCTGTCCATATAGCTCCCCCTCTAGCTCCACCCCCCAGTCATTCGACCAAAGGTTAGGAAGAAAAAGGAGAAACCAGAGGGTGCAGTGGTGACTGTAGTTTAAACAAAAAATGTTTTACCTGACTTAATTGCCAGGGGGGGCCGTGGACTGGATACACCGCAAGAGAAAGTAATTTATCAGGTAAGCATAAATTCTGTTTTCTCTTGCAAGGTGTATCCAGTCCACGGATTCATCCTTTACTTGTGGGATACCAATACCAAAGCTTTAGGACACGGATGAAGGGAGGGAACAAGACAGGTACCTTAAACGGAAGGCACCACTGCTTGCAAAACCTTTCTCCCAAAAATAGCCTCCGAAGAAGCAAAAGTATCGAATTTGTAAAATTTGGCAAAAGTATGCAGTGAAGTCTCATAGGCCAAACGGATTATGCTTTTCAGCCAAAAGGAAAGAGAGGTAGCAGTCGCTTTCTGACCTCTACTCTTACCAGAATAGATAACAAACAAGAAAGATGTTTGTCTGAAATCCTTAGTTACTTGTAAATAGAACTTTAGAGCACGAACTACATCAAGATTGTGCAACAGACGTTCCTTCTTCGAAGAAGGATTGGGACACAGAGAAGGAACAATTTCCTGGTTAATATTCTTGTTAGAAACCACTTTAGAAAGAAAACCAGGTTTAGTACACAAAACTACCTTATCTGCATGGAACACCAGGTAAGGTGAATCACACTGTAAGGCAGATAATTCTGAGACTCTTCGAGCCGAAGAGATAGCTACCAAAAACAAAACTTTCCAAGATAACAACTTAATATCTATGGAATGTAAAGGTTCAAACTGAACCCCTTGAAGAACTGAAAGAACTAGATTTAGACTCCATGGCGGAGCCACAGGTTTATAGACAGACTTGATTCTGACTAAAGCCTGTGCAAACGCTTGAACGTCTGGTACCTCTGCCAGACGCTTGTGTAAAAGGATAGACAGAGCAGATATCTGTCCCTTTAAATAACTAGCCGACAAACCTTTCTCCAATCCGTCTTGGAGAAAGGACAATATCCTGGGAATCCTAATCTTACTCCATGAGTAACCCTTGGATTCACACCAACACAGATATTTCCGCCATATCGTATGGTAGATTTTCCTGGTGACAGGCTTTCTAGCCTGAATCAGAGTATCTATAACCGACTCAGAGAAACCACGCTTTGATAGAATTAAGCGTTCAATCTCCAAGCAGTCAGACGTAGAGAAACTAGATTTGGATGCTTGAATGGACCCTGTATTAGAAGGTCCTGCCTCATTGGCAGTGTCCATGGTGGGACAGATGACATGTCCACTAGGTCTGCATACCAAGTCCTGCGTGGCCACGCAGGCGCTATCAAAATCACTGAAGCCTTCTCCTGCTTGATTCTGGCAATCAGACAAGGGAGAAGAGGAAACGGTGGGAAAACATAAGCCAGATTGAAGGACCAAGGCGCTGCTAGAGCATCTATCAATGCCGCCTTGGGGTCCCGGGACCTGGATCCGTAGAGAGGAAGCTTGGTGTTCTGACGGGACGCCATCAGATCCAACTCTGGAGTGCCCCATAGCTGAGTCAGCTGGGTAAATACCTCCGGGTGGAGTTCCCACTCCCCCGGGTGAAAAGTCTGACGACTTAGAAAATCCGCCTCCCAGTTGTCTACTCCTGGGATTTGAATTGCTGAGAGATGGCAGGAGTGGTCCTCCGCCCACCTGATTATTTTGGTTACTTCCTTCATCGCTAGGGAACTCTTTGTTCCCCCCTGATGATTGATGTAAGCAACAGTCGTGACGTTGTCCGACTGAAATCTGATGAATTTGGCCACAGCTAGTTGAGGCCATGCCTGAAGTGCGTTGAATATCGCCCTCATTTCCAGAATGTTTATCGGGAGAAGAGATTCTTCCCGAGACCATAAGGCTTGAGCTTTCAGGGAGTCCCAGACTGCACCCCAGTCTAACAGACTGGCGTCGGTCGTTACAATGATCCACTCTGGTCTGCGGAAACATATTCCCTGAGACAGGTGATCCTGAGACAACCACCAGAGAAGAGAAACTCTGGTTTCCTGGTCCAACTGTATTTGAGGAGACAAATCTGCATAATCCCCATTCCACTGATTGAGCATGCATAGTTGCAGTGGTCTGAGATGTATCCGAGCGAAAGGGACTATGTCCATTGCCGCTATCATTAATCCGATTGCCTCCATGCACTGAGCTATAGATGGACGAGGAATGGAATGAAGAACTCGGCAAGTAGTTAAAAGTTTCAACTTTCTGACCTCCGTCAGAAATATTTTCATTTCTACTGAATCTATTAGTGTTCCTAGGAAGGGAACCCTTGTGAGTGGGGACAGAGAACTCTTTTTGATGTTCACCTTCCACCCGTGAGACCTCAGAAAGGCCAATACAATCTCTGTGTAAAAGCCACAACGATTGGAAATTATTTAGGTAGAGATTTTTCAACTAAAGCAAATCCTTCCTGGCTCCAGCCGGAAGTGGGATTCTTTAGATGCAGGAAGACCCCTTGCAAGAGCTGTGAGTTTGTAGTCCCTGGTAATGAGTTTAGGTCCACAGCCACAGGTAACTATTTTGACATTAGGTTCAGATTGAACTGCAATTCTAAATTTGTGGTTTACTTAATTAGTTGCAATATTTGTTATAAGCAATATGTAGGTAGGACGACTAGGCTTCTGAAGGACAGGGTCAGGGAGCATTTACTCTCCATCAAGCATGATCCGCCCTCTACTCCAGTAGCTAAACATTTTGCTAATCATTTCATATCCCTAGGCATCCCTGTTAATGATACCAATTTAAAGAAAATGTTTAGTTTTCAAGGTATTGACCACGCCCCCTATGACATCAGAGGGGGTGATAGGTCGGCCACATTAAACAGAAAAGAAGCCTTTTGGATCTTTAATTTATCAACTGGAGCACCAAATGGCATTAACAAAATCACTGATCTCAGATATTTTGTAGATTAATTGGTTTTCTTTCATGTGTATTAACATCATAATCTGTTTACTAGAGAAAGATCATCTATAGTTCCGAATCTTGCCCTCCCATGTTTACCCTCAATTAATAGCAGCAACATTAGTTTTCACTGGCTAGTGCCAGTTTAATATTATATTAAAGTATTACTCTAATAGGCAAGAGGTACAGACACTGTGCTCTGGATACATACACTTAGTCTTTTTTTAAGTATTAGTTATTTTCAAAATTCACAGAAATTAGTTTTTACAAACATTAGTTATTGTCACAATCACAGCTTTCACCATTTTTCACACAAGCTCTAAAGCACTTGTTGTTCTTTTGCACCTTCACTTTGATTTTTGCCAGTTTCTATCCAATACGTTATAATGCCATCTTTATAGATATCATAAAAGGCACATGAATAAAGGACAATAACATAGCATTTGAAAATTATGAATTGATTTTTTAATTAACTTCATGATTCAATTATGGTAAAAATCAAAAAAATAAATTAATGATTAAAAATTAATATTTTAAAATTTTATTAATACCCGATATTTAGTATCACAATTTTAGAAAGCCTCAAAACGAGACATTTTTTTTGTATTTAACATTCAACGCTGATGCACCCTTACACTAGAATTCTGGGTCATGTTATTTTATTTCATCAGAATTTAAATGTCACCATTTTTTCTTCACGAAGATATACCCCTTGCCCTTTATGTTCCAATCCTCCATGTAACTTAATATAATGATAGTTGTCGGAGAAATAAATACAACAATATTACTTAAATGTATAAAAAGTTTTTCGTTTAGGTGTCTCCGATTTCCAGTTGTCTGCTATATTTACATAACAATATCCTTGGCACCAAGATAGTTTACATGTATATTACCAACATTACAGAAACCATGTATGAGATTTTATTTCATTCTTTGAAAGTTTGATACTAGAATTATCTCACATTTCCTCTGAGAGTCCGCTGTACATTGTTATAACAATAACTTTAGATTTTTTATCTTATATTTTTTCATTTTTCTTTTCAGCTTATTTTTATTGACATTTGTTTTGTCTGCTTACGGAGCAATCTTATTTCAACATCTTATTAATTGGGTACTGATATAACTAATAATATGCCTTCACGGTCATCAGACGTTTATATTGTATTCCCTAAAGTAATTTACATTGATACAAGTTTCATATACATTGAATACTCAGTATCCAATATTGACTTACGCCAAGCCCTTTAAAAGGGTTTTTGTTTTGGCCTGGCATTATTCCGTTCCCATAAACAGCAGCAGCTGTCCCTTTAATTAAAGTACACAGGTGCTCCTATTGTGACGTAGGCAGGCAAGCCTTTTTAAGTTGTTTAATGTTTGTACAAGTTAAGTCCCTGACGAAGTGCCTCCGGGCAGGAAACGCGTCGGACGTTTGCTATTGTTTCAGTGTACCCCTGAGTTTGTTTGACACCCTGTTAATGATCTTACAATAAAGTCATCATTTTTTACTTGCACAAAACCCTGCGGCTGCAATTTGTCCCACCAAAAGGTAACCTTTATTGCTTATTTGAGCTTTTGCTTTCGGATACCGGAGGAGTGGATCCTTACCTGTTCATGGGACGGCCTGAGTGAAAGATCAGTCGGCGACAAGAGTGGTGAGATTAACCTGCTTTACTTCAATTTCAGTCTACATGCTGAAACCTGTGTATATTTGAACTTTACTTATCACCACACCCGAACGCTGCATGATTCTATCCTCCGTTTTTACAAGTGATTACTTCCACTGACTACATGCTACATTTGATACGGTACTGTTCATTGCACCTGTTACAAGCTATTTGATATCCACTTATTGTATCAGCTAAGCTAAATTATTTGCATTGAATCAGTGGTTTAAGTTACAAAGTGCAGCATTTGCATTTGTGTGCGTCAATCTCTGTGTGAGCCTTGGCTCTGTGAAAAGACGGCGCCTGAATTAAGATGTCGTCCAAATAAGGCGCCACTGCTATGCCCGCGGTCTTAGAACCGCCAGAAGGGACCCTAGCACCTTTGTGAAAATTCTGGGAGCAGTGGCTAAACCGAATGGAAGAGCCACAAACTGGTAATGCTTGTCTAGGAAAGCGAACCTGAGGAACTGATGATGATCTTTGTGGATAGGGATATGCAGGTACGCATCCTTTAGATCCACGGTAGTCATATATTGACCTTCCTGGATCATAGGTAAGATTGTCCGAATGGTATCCATCTTGAATGATGGGACTCTGAGGAATCTGTTTAGAATTTATAGATCCAGGATTGGTCTGAAAGTTCCTTCTTTTTTGGGAACCACAAACAGGTTTGAGTAAAAACCCAGACCTTGTTCTGCAATTGGAACTGGGTATATCACTCCCATCGTATGTAGATCTTCTACACAGCGTAAGAACGCCTCTTTCTTTGTCTGGTCTGTAGACAGACGAGAAATGTGGAACCTTCCCCTTAGAGGGGAGTCCTTGAATTCTAGAAGATATCCCTGGGTAACAATCTCTAATGCCCAGGGATCGTGAACATCTCTTGCCCAGGCCTGAGCGAAGAGAGAGAGTCTGCCCCCTACTAGATCCGGTCCCGGATCAGGGGCTACCCCTTCATGCTGTCTTGGTAGCAGCTGCAGGCTTTTTGGCCTGTTTACCCTTGTTCCAGCCCTGGTAAGGCTTCCAGGTTGCCTTGGGCTGTGAAGCGTTACCCTCTTGCTTTGCAGCTGTAGAGGCTGAAGCGGGACCGCTCCTGAAGTAACGAAAGGAACGAAAATTAGCTTTGTTTTTAGCCTTAAAGGGCTTGTCCTGAGGGAGAGCATGGCCCTTTCCCCCGGTGATTTCTGAAATAATCTCTTTCAATTCTGGCCCGAAAAGGGTCATTCCTTTGAAAGGGATATTTAATAATTTGGATTTTGACGACACATCGGCCGACCATGACTTGAGCCAAAGCGCTCTGCGCGCCATAATGGCGAAACCTGAATTTTTTGCCGCTAACTTAGCTAATTGCAAAGCGGCATCTGTGATAAAAGAATTAGCCAGCTTTAAAGCCTTAATTCTATCCATAATTTCGTCATATGAGGTCTCCGTCTGGAGCGACTCCTCCAGCGCCTCAAACCAGAAAGCCGCTGCAGTAGTTACAGGAATAATGCAGGCAATAGGTTGGAGAAGGAAACCTTGTTGAACAAAAATTTTCTTAAGTAAACCTTCTAACTTTTTGTCCATAGGATCTTTAAAAGCACAACTGTCTTCAATTGGTATGGTTGTGCGCTTAGCAAGTGAAGAAACAGCCCCCTCTACTTAGGGACCATCTGCCACGAGTCCCGCCTGTGGTCAGTTATGGGGAACATTTTCTTAAAAATAGGGGGGGGGGGGACAAAAGGGACACCTGGTCTATCCCACTCCCTAGTAACAATGTCCGCAACCCTTTTAGGGATCGGAAACGCATCAGTGTATACAGGAACCTCTAGGTACTTGTCCATTTTACACAATTTCTCTGGGACCACCATAGGGTCACAATCATCCAGAGTGGCTAATACCTCTCTGAGCAATACGCGGAGGTGTTCCAGTTTAAATTTAAACGCTAATGAATCTGACTCTGCCTGATGAGAAACCTTTCCTGAGTCGGAAAATTTCTCCCTCAGACATCAAATCCCTCACCCCCACTTTAGAGTGTTGTGAGGGTACATCAGATACGGCTACCAAAGCTTCAGACTGCTCATAATCTGTTCTTAAAACAGAGCTATCGCGCTTTGCAGGAAAAACTGGCAGTTTGGATAGAAAGGCTGCAAGGGAATTATCCATGACTGTCGCTAGTTGTTGCAATGTAATAGGGGCAGACGCACTAGAGGTACTAGGCATCGCTTGAGCGGGCCTAACTGGTTGTGACACATGGGGAGAGGTAGACGGACTATCCTCATTACCTTCAGTCTGAGAATCATCTAGGGCCACACTTTAAAGTGCAACAATATGATCTTTAAAGTGTATAGACATATTAGTGCAATTGGGACACATTCTGAGAGGGGGTTCCACCATGGCTTCTAAACACATTGAACAAGGATTTTCCTTAGTGTCAGACATGTTTAACAGACTAGTAGCATACACAAGCAGGCTTGGAAAACACTTTAATCAAATAAAAAACACAATTTGAAAAAATGTTACTGTGCCTTTAAGAAATAAAAAGAGCACACAATTTGACAAAACAGTGAAAAATGCACCAATCCTTTTGAAATTTTCACATGATGTACCTAAGGCTTTAATATGATTACACCACAAGTTTCAGAACGATTAACCCCTTAATGCCCAAACCGGAGCAGCCTAAAGCCAACAACCGGTTAATTAACTACAGTACCTTGCCACAGCTTACTGCTGTGGCCCTACCTGCCCTTAGGGATCTGTTTTGGGGGAATAAAGCCTCTTTTAGGCCCTCAATCAGCAGCTGGACCCTCCATGTGAAGCAGCATGAACTGTCTTCCAATTCTAACTGCGCATCTGAGGCGCAAAATTAGGCCCCTCCCACTCCACTCCGGAATTGTGAGGCCTACAAAAATCACTTCCAAGTGACTAAATTTATGCCATGTGGATAATAACCCCAGAAAAACACTCCAAAGTGCTTAAAAAGTGTCTCCAACGAGTATTTCTTAAAATAAATAATCGATTGCCCTGCATTAGTGTCAACCAGCCTATTTAGCCCTGTTATGTAAGCATTCAATTCTATACTAAGTCTCAGAACATAGCTTACCCTCCCCAGCATTATCTCAGTCTTGTCTAGAAATAAATGCTGGACATACCTCAATGCAGTCAAGCCTGCAAACTGTTCCCCCCAACTGAAGTTTTCTGGTACTCCTCAGTCCTGTGTGGGAACAGCAGTGGATTTTAGTTACAACATGCTAAAATCATTTTCCTCTCAGCAGAATTCTTCATCACTTTTCTGCTAGAGAGTAAACAGTACAAACCGGTACCATTTAAAAATAACAAACTCTTGATTGAAGATATAAAACATAATTTATGCTTACCTGATAAATTCCTTTCTCCTGTAGTGTAGTCAGTCCACGGGTCATCATTACTTATGGGATATTAACTCCTCCCCAAAAGGAAGTGCAAGAGGATCACCCAAGCAGAGCTGCTATATAGCTCCTCCCCTCTACGTCACACCCAGTCATTCGACCGAGAACCAAACGAGAAAGGAGAAACTATAGGGTGCAGTGGTGACTGGAGTATAATTAAAAAATTTAGACCTGCCTTAAAAAACAGGGCGGGCCGTGGACTGACTACACTACAGGAGAAAGGAATTTATCAGGTAAGCATAAATTATGTTTTCTCCTGTTAAGTGTAGTCAGTCCACGGGTCATCATTACTTATGGGATACCAATACCAAAGCTAAGTACACGGATGACGGGAGGGACAGGCAGGATCTCTATACGGAAGGAACCACTGCCTGAAGAACCTTTCTCCCAAAAACAGCCTCCGAAGAAGCAAAAGTGTCAAATTTGTAAAATTTGGAAAAAGTATGAAGAGAAGACCAAGTTGCAGCCTTGCAAATCTGTTCAACAGAGGCCTCGTTCTTAAAGGCCCAAGTGGAAGCCACAGCTCTAGTAGAATGAGATGTAATCCTTTCAGGAGGTTGCTGTCCAGCAGTCTCATAGGCTAAGCGTATTATGCTACGAAGCCAAAAGGATAGAGAGGTAGCAGATGCTTTTTGACCTCTCCTCTGTCCAGAATAAACGACAAACAGGGAAGAAGTTTGTCGAAAATCTTTAGTTGCCTGTAAATAAAATTTCAGGGCACGGACTACATCTAGATTGTGCAGAAGTCGTTCCTTCTTTGAAGAAGGGTTAGGACACAATGATGGAACAACAATCTCTTGATTGATATTCTTGTTAGTGACTACCTTAGGTAAGAACCCAGGTTTAGTACGCAGAACTACCTTATCTGAATGAAAAATCAGATACGGAGAATCACAATGTAATTGACTCTACGAGCCAAGGAAATAGCCATTAAAAACAGAACTTTCCAAGATAACAGCTTGATATCAATGGAGTGAAGGGGTTCAAACGGAACACCCTGTAAAACGTTAAGAACTAAGTTTAAGCTCCACGGCGGAGCAACAGATTTAAACACAGGCTTAATCCTGGCCAAAGCCTGACAAAAAGCCTGAACGTCTGGAACTTCTGACAGACGCTTGTGTAAATGGATGGACAGAGCTGAGATCTGTCCCTTTAACGAACTAGCAGATAAACCCTTTTCTAAACCTTCTTGTAGAAAAGACAATATCCTAGGAATCCTAACCTTACTCCATGAGTAACCCTTGGATTCGCACCAGTGTAAGTATTTACGCCATATTTTATGGTAAATTTTCCTGGTAACAGGTTTCCTAGCCTGTATTAAGGTATCAATTACTGGCTCCGAAAATCCACGCTTTGATAAAATTAAGCGTTCAATTTCCATGCAGTCAGCTTCAGAGAAGTTAGATTTTGATGTTTGAAAGGACCCTGAATTAGAAGGTCCTGTCTCAGAGGCAGAGACCAAGGTGGACAGGATGACATGTCCACTAGATCTGCATACCAGGTCCTGCGTGGCCACGCAGGCGCTATTAGAATCACTGATGCTTTCTCCTGTTTGATCCTGGCAATCAAACGAGGAAGCATCGGGAAGGGTGGAAACACATAAGCCATCCTGAAGGTCCAAGGTGCTGTCAAGGCATCTATCAGGACCGCTCCCGGGTCCCTGGACCTGGACCCGTAACGAGGAAGCTTGGCGTTCCGGCGAGACGCCATGAGATCCATATCTGGTTTGCCCCAACGACAAAGTATTTGGGCAAAGACCTCCGGATGAAGTTCCCACTCCCCCGGATGAAAAGTCTGGCGACTTAGGAAATCCGCCTCCCAGTTGTCCACTCCTGGGATGTGGATCGCTGACAGGTGGCAAGAGTGAGACTCTGCCCAGCGAATTATCTTTGATACTTCCATCATCGCTAAGGAACTTCTTGTCCCTCCCTGAAGGTTGATGTAAGCCACAGTCGTGATGTTTTCCGACTGAAACCTGATAAACCTCAGAGTTGCTAACTGAGGCCAAGCCAGAAGGGCATTGAGAACTGCTCTCAATTCCAGAATGTTTATTGGAAGGAGACTCTCCTCTTGAGTCCATGATCCCTGAGCCTTCAGGGAATTCCAGACAGCGCCCCAACCTAGAAGGCTGGCGTCTGTAGTTACAATTGTCCAGTCTGGCCTGCTGAAGGGCATCCCCCTGGACAGATGTGGCCGAGAAAGCCACCATAGAAGAGAATCTCTGGTCTCCTGATCCAGATTCAGCGTAGGGGACAAATCTGAGTAATCCCCATTCCACTGACTTAGCATGCACAATTGCAGCGGTCTGAGGTGCAGGCGTGCAAAAGGAACTATGTCCATTGCCGCTACCATTAAGCCGATTACCTCCATGCATTGAGCCACTGACGGGTGTTGAATGGAATGAAGGGCACAGCAAGCATTTAGAAGCTTTGTTAACCTGTCCTCTGTCAGGTAAATTTTCATTTCTACAGAATCTATAAGAGTCCCCAAGAAGGGAACTCTTGTGAGTGGTAAGAGAGAACTCTTCTCCTCGTTTACTTTCCACCCATGTGATCTTAGAAATGCCAGTACTAACTCTGTATGAGACTTGGCAGTTTGAAAGCTTGACGCTTGTATCAGAATGTCGTCTAGGTACGGAGCTACTGAAATTCCTCGCGGTCTTAGTACCGCCAGAAGAGAGCCCAGAACCTTTGTAAAGATTCTTGGAGCCGTAGCCAACCCGAAGGGAAGAGCTACAAACTGGTAATGCTTGTCTAGGAAGGCACACCTTAGATACCGGTAATGTTCTCTGTGAATCGGTATGTGAAGGTAAGCATCCTTTAAATCCACTGTGGTCATGTACTGACCTCTTTGGATCATGGGTAAGATTGTCCGAATAGTTTCCATCTTGAATGATGGAACTCTTAGGAATTTGTTTAGGATCTTTAAATCCAATATTGGTCTGAAGGTTCCCTCTTTTTTGGGAACCACAAACAGATTTGAGTAAAACCCTTGTCCGTGTTCCGACCGCGGAACTGGATGGATCACTCCCATTAGAAAAAGGTCTTGTACACAGCGTAGAAACGCCTCTTTCTTTATCTGGTTTGTTGACAACCTTGAAAGGTGAAATCTCCCTTGTGGAGGAGAAGCTTTGAAGTCCAGAAGATATCCCTGAGATATGATCTCCAACGCCCAGGGATCCTGGACATCTCTTGCCCAAGCCTGGGCGAAGAGAGAGAGTCTGCCCCCCACTAGATCCGTTACCGGATCGGGGGCCCTCACTTCATGCTGTCTTAGGGGCAGCAGCAGGCTTTCTGGCCTGCTTGCCCTTGTTCCAGGCCTGGTTAGGTTTCCAGCCTTGTCTGTAGCGAGCAACAGCTCCTTCCTGTTTTGGAGCAGAGGAACTTGAAGCTGCTCCTGCCTTGAAATTACGAAAGGCACGAAAATTAGACTGTCTAGCCCTGGGTTTGGCTCTGTCTTGAGGCAGGGCATGGCCTTTACCTCCCGTAATATCAGCGATAATTTCTTTCAAACCGGGCCTGAATAAAGTCTGCCCCTTGAAAGGTATGTTAAGTAGTTTCGATTTAGAAGTTACATCAGCTGACCAGGATTTTAGCCACAGCGCTCTGCGTGCCTGAATGGCGAATCCGGAATTCTTAGCCGTAAGTTTAGTTAAATGTACTACGGCATCAGAAATAAATGAATTAGCTAGCTTAAGGGTTTTAAGCTTAAGTGAAATCTCATCTAATGTCGCTGAGTCAAGGGTCTCTTCCAGAGACTCAAACCAAAATGCTGCCGCAGCCGTGACAGGCGCAATGCATGCAAGGGGTTGTAATATAAAACCTTGTTGAACAAACATTTTCTTAAGGTAACCCTCTAACTTTTTATCCATTGGATCTGAAAAGGCACAGCTATCCTCCACCGGGATAGTGGTACGCTTAGCTAAAGTAGAAACTGCTCCCTCCACCTTAGGGACCGTTTGCCATAAGTCCCGTGTGGTGGCGTCTATTGGAAACATTTTTCTGAATATAGGAGGGGGTGAGAAAGGCACACCGGGTCTGTCCCACTCCTTAGTAATAATTTCAGTAAGTCTCTTAGGTATAGGAAAAACGTCAGTACTCGTCGGTACCGCAAAATATTTATCCAACCTACACATTTTCTCTGGGATTGCAACTGTGTTACAATCATTCAGAGCCGCTAACACCTCCCCTAGCAATACACGGAGGTTTTCCAGCTTAAACTTAAAATTTGAAATGTCTGAATCCAATTTATTTGGATCAGATCCGTCACCCGCAGAATGAAGCTCTCCGTCCTCATGCTCTGCATATTGTGACGCAGTATCAGACATGGCCCTAGCATTATCAGTATACTCTGTTCTCATCCCAGAGTGATCTCGTTTACCTCTAAGTTCTGGCAATTTAGACAAAACTTCAGTCATAACATTAGCCATGTCTTGTAAAGTGATTTGTAATGGCCGCCCTGATGTACTTGGCGTTACAATATCACGCACCTCCTGAGCGGGAGATGCAGGTACTGACACGTGAGGCAAGTTAGTCGGCATAACTTCCCCCTCGTTGTCTGGTGAATGTTGCTTAACATGTACAGATTGACTTTTATTTAAAGTAGCATCAATGCAATTAGTACATAAATTTCTATTGGGCTCCACCTTGGCTTTTGAACATATTGCACAAAGAGTTTCCTCTGTGTCAGACATGTTTAAACAAACTAGCAATTAGACTAGCAAGCTTGGAAATACTTTTCAACTAAATTTACAAGCAATATGTAAAATCGTTACTGTGCCTTTAAGAAGCACACAAAAAACTGACACAGTTGAATAAAAATGAACCGGATTAGTTATATAAACCAAATTTAGCAAAGGATTGCACACATTAGCAATGGATGATTAACCCTTAATATCAGAAAAAAACGTATAACAATTGACAATATAAGCGTTTTTATCACAGTCAAGCACAGTCTCACAGGTCTGCTGTGAGTGATTACCTCCCTCAAAACTAGTTTTGAAGACCCCTGAGCTCTGTGGAGACGTCCTGGATCATGCAGGGAGAAAAAGACAGACTGTGACTGAATTTCTGATGCGTAGTAAAAGCGCCAAAATAGGCCCCTCCCACTCACACTACAACAGTGAGGGAAGCTCAGTAAACTGTTTTAATTTAAAACAATGACAGCCATGTGGAAAATAAAGCCCAAAACAATTTTCACCAAGTACCTCAGATAATTAAATGATTTAACATGCCAGTAAACGTTTAAAATCTAATATATGAAATGTCATTAAAAAGCCTGCTGCTAGTCGCTCACACTGCAAGTTAGGCTAAAAGTTATATGCATACAGTATTTTCCCAGTGAAGTGCCATTCCCCAGAAATACTTAAGTGTAAACATATATACATGTCAGCCTGATACCAGTTGCTACTACTGCATTTAAGGCTGTACTTACATTATATCGGTATTAGCAGTATTTTCAAAGTCAATTCCATTCCTTAGAAAATAATATACTGCAACATACCTCTTTGCAGGTGAACCTGCCCGCTGTCCCCTGATCTGAAGTTACCTTACTCCTCAGAATGGCCGAGAACAGCAAACGGATCTTAGTTACGTCCGCTAAGATCATATACAAAAACTCAGGTAGATTCTTCTTCAAATTCTGCCTGAGAAGGAAACAACACACTCTGGTGTCGTTTAAAATAACAAACTTTTGATTGAAGATATAAAAAACTAAGTTTAATCACCACAGTCCTCTCACACATCCTATCTATTAGTTGGGTGCAAGAGAATGACTGGGTGTGACGTAGAGGGGAGGGGCTATATAGCAGCTCTGCTTGGGTGATCCTCTTGCACTTCCTGTTGGGGAGGAGTTAATATCCCATAAGTAATGATGACCCTTGGACTGACTACACTTAACAGGAGAAAACTACAATTCTAACATCACATTCACTTTACCCTCCCGTAGAGAGACCCTAGTGCTTAGAGCCGGCAAAGAGAATGACTGGGGGGGTGGAGCTAGAGGGGGAGCTATATGGACAGCTCTGCTGTGTGCTCTCTTTGCCACTTCCTGTAGGGAATGAGAATATCCCACAAGTAAAGGATGAATCCGTGGACTGGATACACCTTGCAAGAGAAATAAAGCCGTTGAGTTTAAAGACTTCATGTGCTTTCCCTTCTGTCCTGTTGAAACATGCTAAACCTCCCGGTTGGCTGATTTGCAGTAAAATTAAAGCCGTTGGGAGCTGTAATATGGCGCTTTAAAACACCTAACATATGAGCCACTTCTCCACGTCCCCAATGCCTGCTGTATAACTGCCCTTAAATGTATCCTTCACTCTTAAGGATAATGTTATCTAGTGTCCAAGTGTATTATAAAGTGTCAATATTTCTGTGTATATATCCCCAGAAATTAAACTTAGCACTTACATTAGAAATCTGCCCGGCAGTAAGGCAGCTCACCTGGCTTGCGAGGTCCTCTCCCTCACATTGGCCTGTGGAAACAAAAAGTACTGAGTATTTCTCATGTGCTTTCCCTCAGACTTTCACAAACAGGGCAGCATACAAACTATGGGAGGCGCAGTGAGAATTATGTCCCACAAGTTCCCAATGCTCTAAAGCCACCAATGCTCTACTGAAGAGATTGATATGGACTACGGCTACACCCTAGGACAAAGCAGCACAATCTTGCACTAATTTAAAAATAATAAACTCTTGATTGAATAATCTATACTAACACCTCACTTTACCACTTCCTAGCACTAATGTAGGCAAAGAGTATGACTGGGGTGGGAGGGAAGGGAGAAGCTATTTAACAGCTTTGCTGTGGTGCTCTTTGCCGCCTCCTGCAGACCAGGAGGTGACTATCCCATTAGTAATTAAGATGATCCGTAGAGTCATCGTGTCATAAAAAACACAATTTATGCTTACTTTTCTCTTGTGGTGTATCCAGTCCACGGATCATCTATTACTTGTGGGATATTCTCATTCCCAACAGGAAGTTGCAACAGGACACCCACAGCAGAGCTGTTATATAGCTCCTCCCCTAACTGCCATATCCAGTCATTCGACCGAAAACAAGCCGAGAAAGGAGAAACCATAGGGTGCAGTGGTGACTGTAGTTTAAATTTAAAAATTACCTGCCTTAAAATGACAGGGTGGGCCGTGGACTGGATACACCACAAGAGAAATAAATTTATCAGGTAAGCATAAATTGTGTTTTCTCTTGTAAGGTGTATCCAGTCCACGGATCATCCATTATTTGTGGGATACCAATACCAAAGCTAAAGTACACGGATGAAGGGAGGGACAAAGCAGGTACTTAAACGGAAGGTAGCACTGCCTGTAAAACCGTTCTCCCAAAAATAGCCTCCGAAGAAGCAAAAGTATCAAATTTGAAGAATTTTGAAAAGGTATGAAGCGAAGACCAAGTCCCCGCCTTGCAAATCTTTTCAACAGAAGCCTCATTTTAGAAGGCCCAAGTGGAAGCCACAGCTCTAGTAGAATGAGCTGTAATCCTTTCAGGAGGCTGCTGTCCAGCAGTCTCATAGGCTAAGCAGATTATGCTTCTTAGCCAAAAAGAAAGAGAGGTTGCCGAAGCCTTTTGACATCTCCTCCTTCTTCCTTCTTTGAAGAAGGATTAGGACACAAGGATGGAACAACAATCTCTTGATTGATATTCTTGTTAGATACCACCTTAGGTAAAAACCCAGGTTTGGTACGTAGGACAACCTTATCCGTATGGAAAATCAGATAAGGAGAATCACATTGTAAGGCAGATAACTCGGAGACTCTGCGAGCCGAGGAATTAGCTACCAAAAAAAAGAACTTTCCAAGATAAAAGTTTGATATCTATGGAATGAAGAGGTTCAAACGGAACTCCTTGAAGAACCTTAAGAACTAAATTTAAGCTCCATGGCGGAGCAACAGGTTTAAACACAGGCTTGATTCTAACTAAAGCCTGACAAAATGCCTGAACGTCTGGAACATCTGCCAGACTCTTGTGCAAAAGAATAGACAGAGCAGAAATCTGTCCCTTTAAGGAACTAGCTGACAATCCTTTTTCCAAACCTTCTTGGAGAAAGGATAATATACTGGGAATCCTGACCTTACTCCATGAGTAACCCTTGGATTCACACCAATAAAGATATTTACGCCATATCTTATGATAAATTTTCCTGGTGACAGGCTTTCGTGCCTGTATTAAGGTATCAATGACTGACTCGGAGAAGCCACGCTTTGATAAAATCAAGCGTTCAATCTCCATGCAGTCAGTCTCAGAGAAATTAGATTTGGATGGTGGAAAGGACCCTGAAGTAGAAGGTCCTGTCTCAGAGGCAGAGTCCATGGTGGAAAGGATGACATGTCCACTAGATCTGCATACCAGGTCCTGTGTGGCCACGCAGGCGCTATCAAAATCACTGATGCTCTCTCCTGCTTGATCTTGGCAATCAGTCGAGGGAGCAGAGGAAACGGTGGAAACACATAAGCCAGGTTGAAAGACCAAGGCGCTGCTAGAGCATCTATCAGCGTCGCCTTGGGATCCCTGGACCTGGATCCGTAACAAGGAAGCTTGGCGTTCTGGCGAGACGCCATGAGATCCAGTTCTGGTTTGCCCCAACGATGAATCAATTGTGCAAACACCTCCGGATGGAGTTCCCACTCCCCCGGATGAAAAGTCTGACGACTTAGAAAATCCGCCTCCCAGTTCTCTACACCTGGGATATGGATAGCTGATAGGTGGCAAGAGTGAATCTCTGCCCAGCGAATTATCTTTGAGACTTCTAACATCGCTAGGGAACTCCTTGTTCCCCCTTGATGGTTGATGTAAGCCACAGTCGTGATGTTGTCCGACTGAAATCTGATGAACCTCATTGTCGCTAGCTGAGGCCAAGCCTGAAGAGCATTGAATATCGCTCTCAGTTCCAGAATATTTATTGGAAGGAATGTCTCCTCCTGAGTCCACGATCCCTGAGCCTTCAGAGAGTTCCAGACTGCACCCCAACCTAGAAGGCTGGCATCTGTCGTTACAATTGTCCAATCTGGCCTGCGAAAGGTCATACCTTTGGACAGATGGACCCGAGATAGCCACCAGAGAAGAGAATCCCTGGTCTCTTGATCCAGATTTAGCAGAGGGGACAAATCTGTGTAATCCCCGTTCCACTGACTGAGCATGCATAGTTGCAGCGGTCTGAGATGTAAGCATGCAAACGGCACTATGTCCATTGCCGCTACCATTAAGCCGATTACTTCCATACACTGAGCCACCGTAGGGCGCGGAATGGAATGCAGAACACGGCAGGAATCTAGAAGCTTTGATAACCTGGACTCCGTCAGGTAAATTTTCATTTCTACAGAATCTATCAGAGTCCCTAGGAAGGAAACTCTTGTGAGTGGGGATAGAGAACTCTTTTCCTCGTTCACTTTCCACCCATGCGACCTCAGAAATGCCAGTACTACGTCCGTATGAGACTTGGCTATTTGGAAGTTTGACGCCTGTATCAGGATGTCGTCTAAATAAGGGGCCACTGCTATGCCCCGCGGCCTTAGGACCGCCAGAAGCGACCCTAGAACCTTCGTAAAGATTCTTGGGGCTGTAGCTAATCCAAAGGGAAGAGCTACAAACTGGTAATGCCTGTCTAGAAAGGCAAACCTGAGAAACCGATGATGATCTTTGTGTATCGGAATGTGAAGATAAGCATCCTTTAGATCCACTGTAGTCATATATTGACCCTCCTGGATCATAGGTAGGATGGTACGAATAGTTTCCATCTTGAATGATGGAACTCTGAGGAATTTGTTTAAGATCTTTAGATCCAAAATTGGTCTGAAGGTTCCCTCTTTTTTGGGAACCACAAACAGATTTGAGTAAAAACCCTGTCCCTGTTCCTCCTTTGGAACTGGATGGATCACTCCCATAATTAGGAGGTCTCGTACACAATGTAAGAATGCCTCTCTCTTTATCTGGTTTGCAGATAATTGTGAAAGGTGAAATCTCCCTTTTGGGGGGGAAGCTTTGAAGTCCAGAAGATATCCCTGGGATATAATTTCCAACGCCCAGGGATCCTGAACATCTCTTGCCCACGCATGGGCGAAGAGTGAAAGTCTGCCCCCTACTAGATCCGTTACCGGATAGGGGGCCGTTCCTTCATGCTGTCTTAGAGGCAGCAGCAGGCTTTTTGGCCTGCTTACCCTTGTTCCAGGTCTGGTTTGGCCTCCAGACCGTCTTGGAATGAGCAAAAGTTCCCTCTTGTTTTGCATTAGAGGAAGTTGATGCCGCACCTGCCTTAAAGTTTCGAAAGGCACGAAAATTAGACTGTTTGGCCCTTGATTTGGACCTGTCCTGAGGAAGGGCATGACCTTTTCCTCCAGTGATATCAGCAATAATCTCCTTCAAACCAGGCCCGAATAGGGTCTGCCCCTTGAAGGGAATGTTAAGCAGCTTAGATTTTGAAGTCACGTCAGCTGACCATGATTTAAGCCATAGCGCCCTGCGCGCCTGTATAGCAAAACCAGAATTCTTAGCCGTTAGTTTAGTCAAATGAACAATGGCATCAGAAACAAAAGAATTGGCTAGCTTAAGTGCTCTAAGTTTGACAAGTATGTCATCCAATGGAGTCGCTACCTGTAAAGCCTCTTCCAGAGACTCAAACCAGAAAGCCGCAGCAGCAGTGACAGGAGCAATGCATGCAAGGGGCTGTAGGATAAAACCTTGTTGAATAAACATATTCTTAAGGTAACCTTCTAATTTTTTATCCATTGGATCTGAAAAAGCACAACTGTCCTCGAACAGGGATAGTAGTACGCTTTGCTAGAGTAGAAACTGCTCCCTCCACCTTAGGGACTGTCTGCCATAAGTCCCGTGTGGTGGCGTCTATAGGAAACATTTTTCTAAAAATAGGAGGGGGAGAGAACGGCACACCTGGTCTATCCCATTCCTTAGTAATAATTTCAGAGCTATCGCGCTTTGCAGGAAAAACTGGCAGTTTGGATAGAAAGGCCGCAAGGGAATTATCCATGACTGTCGCTAGTTGTTGCAATGTAATAGGGGCAGACGCACTAGAAGTACTAGGCATCGCTTGAGCGGGCCTAACTGGTTGTGACACATTGGGAGAGGTAGACGGACTATCCTCATTACCTTCAGTCTGAGAATAATCTAAGGCCACACTTTTAAGTGCAACAATATGATCTTTAAAGTGTATAGACATATTAGTGCAATTGGGACACATTCTGAGAGGGGGTTCCACCATGGCTTCTAAACACATTGAACAAGGATTTTCCTTAGTGTCAGACATGTTTAACAGACTAGTAGCATACACAAGCAGGCTTGGAAAACACTTTAATCAAATAAAAAACACAATTTGAAAAAATGTTACTGTGCCTTTAAGAAATAAAAAGAGCACACAATTTGACAAAACAGTGAAAAATGCACCAATCCTTTTGAAATTTTCACATGATGTACCTAAGGCTTTAATATGATTGCACCACAAGTTTCAGAACGATTAACCCCTTAATGCCCAAACCGGAGCAGCCTAAAGCCAACAACCGGTTAATTAACTACAGTACCTTGCCACAGCTTACTGCTGTGGCCCTACCTGCCCTTAGGGATCAGTTTTGGGGGAATAAAGCTTCTTTTAGGCCCTCAATCAGCAGCTGGACCCTCCATGTGAAGCAGCATGAACTGTCTTTCAATTCTAACTGCGCATCTGAGGCGCGAAATTAGGCCCCTCTCACTCCACTCCGGAGTTGTAAGGCCTACAAAAATCACTTCCAAGTGACTAAATTTATGCCATGTGGAAAATAACCCCAGAAAAACACTCCAAAGTGCTTAAAAAGTGTCTCCAACGAGTATTTCTTAAAATAAATAATCGATTGCCCTGCATTAGTGTCAACCAGCCTATTTAGCCCTGTTATGTAAGCATTCAATTCTATACTAAGTCTCAGAACATAGCTCACCCTCCCCACATGGGGATCTTGTCAGTCTTCTAGCATTATCTCAGTCTTGTCTAGAAATAAATGACTGAACATACCTCATTGCAGTCAAGCCTGCAAACTGTTCCCCCCAACTGAAGTTTTCTGGTACTCCTCAGTCCTGTGTGGGTAAAGCAGTGGATTTTAGTTACAACATACTAAAATCATTTTCCTCTCAGCAGAATTCTTCATCACTTTTCTGCTAGAGAGTAAATAGTACAAACCGGTACCATTTAAATATAACAAACTCTTGATTGAAGATATAAAACTACAATTCTAACACCACATTCACTTTACCCTCCCGTAGAGAGACCCTAGTGCTTAGAGCCGGCAAAGAGAATGACTGGGGGGTGGAGCTAGATGGGGAGCTATATGGACAGCTCTGCTGTGTGCTCTCCTTGCCACTTCCTGTAGGGAATGAGAATATCCCACAAGTAAAGGATGAATCCGTGGACTGGATACACCTTGCAAGAGAAAGCCGTTGAGTTTAAAGACTTCATGTGCTTTCCCTTCTGTCCTGTTGTAACATGCTAAACCTCCCGGTTGGCTGATTTGCAGTAAAATTAAAGCCGTTGGGAGCTGTAATATGGCGCTTTAAAACACCTAACATATGAGCCACTTCTCCACGTCCCCAATGCCTGCTGTAACTGCCCTTAAATGTATCCTTCACTCTTAAGGATAATGTTATCTAGTGTCCAAGTGTTTTATAAAGTGTCAATATTTCTGTGTATATATCCCCAGAAATTAAACTTAGCACTTACATTAGAAATCTGCCCGGCAGTAAGGCAGCTCACCTGGCTTGCGAGGTCCTCTCCCTCACATTGGCCTGTGGAAACAAAAAGTACTGAGTATTTCTCATGTGCTTTCCCTCAGACTTTCACAAACAGGGCAGCATACAAACTATGGGAGGCGCAGTGAGAATTATGTCCCACAAGTTCCCAATGCTCTAAAGCCACCAATGCTCTACTGAAGAGACTGATATGGACTACGGCTACACCCTAGGACAAAGCAGCACAATCTTGCACTAATTTAAAAATAATAAACTCTTGATTGAATAATCTATACTAACACCTCACTTTACCACTTCCTAGCACTAATGTAGGCAAAGAGTATGACTGGGGTGGGAGGGAAGGGAGAAGCTATTTAACAGCTTTGCTGTGGTGCTCTTTGCCGCCTCCTGCAGACCAGGAGGTGAATATCCCATTAGTAATTAAGATGATCCGTAGAGTCATCGTGTCATAAAAAACACAATTTATGCTTACCTGATAAATTTATTTCTCTTGTGGTGTATCCAGTCCACGGATCATCCATTACGTGTGGGATATTCTCATTCCCAACAGGAAGTTGCAAGAGGACACCCACAGCAGAGCTGTTATTTAGCTCCTCCCCTAACTGCCATATCCAGTCATTCGACCGAAAACAAGCCGAGAAAGGAGAAACCATAGGGTGCAGTGGTGACTGTAGTTTAAATTTAAAAATTACCTGCCTTAAAATGACAGGGCGGGCCGTGGACTGGATACACCACAAGAGAAATAAATTTATCAGGTAAGCATAAATTGTGTTTTCTCTTGTAAGGTGTATCCAGTCCACGGATCATCCATTACTTGTGGGATACCAATACCAAAGCTAAAGTACACGGATGAAGGGAGGGACAAGGCAGGTACTTAAACGGAAGGTACCACTCCAAAAGTATCAAATTTGTAGAATTTTGAAAAGGTATGAAGCGAAGACCAAGTCGCCGCCTTGCAAATCTGTTCAACAGAAGCCTCATTTTTAAAGGCCCAAGTGGAAGCCACAGCTCTAGTAGAATGAGCTGTAATTCTTTCAGGAGGCTGCTGTCCAGCAGTCTCATAGGCTAAGCAGATTATGCTTCTTAACCAAAAAGAAAGAGAGGTTGCCGAAGCCTTTTGACCTCTCCTCTGTCCAGAGTAGACAACAAACAAAGCAGATGTTTGATGGAAATCTTTAGTAGCTTGTAACTAAAACTTTAAAGCGCGAACCACGTCCAGATTGTGTAATAGACGTTCCTTCTTTGAAGAAGGATTAGGACACAAGGATGGAACAACAATCTCTTGATTGATATTCGTGTTAGATACCACCTTAGGTAAAAACCCAGGTTTGGTACGTAGGACTACCTTATCCGTATAGAAAATCAGATAAGGAGAATCACATTGTAAGGCAGATAACTCGGAGACTCTGCGAGCCGAGGAAATAGCTACCAAAAAAAGAACTTTCCAAGATAAAAGTTTGATATCTATGGAATGAAGAGGTTCAAACGGAACTCTTTGAAGAACCTTAAGAACCAAATTTAAGCTCCATGGCGGAGCAACAGGTTTAAACACAGGCTTGATTCTAACTAAAGCTTGACAAAATGCCTGAACGTCTGGAACATCTGCCAGACGCTTGTGCAAAAGAATAGACATAGCAGAAATCTGTCCCTTTAAGGAACTAGCTGACAATCCTTTTTCCAAACCTTCTTGGAGAAAGGATAATATCCTGGGAATCCTGACCTTACTCCATGAGTAACCCTTGGATTCACACCAATAAAGATATTTACGCTGTATCTTATGATAAATTTTCCTGGTGACAGGCTTTCGTGCCTGTATTAAGGTATCAATGACTGACTCGGAGAAGCCACACTTTGATAAAATCAAGCGTTCAATCTCCATGCAGTCAGTCTCAGAGAAATTAGATTTGGATGGTGGAAAGGACCCTGAAGTAGAAGGTCCTGCCTCAGAGGCAGAGGCCATGGTGGAAAGGATGACATGTCCACTAGATCTGCATACCAGGTCCTGCGTGGCCACGCAGGCGCTATCAAAATCACTGATGCTCTCTCCTGCTTGATCTTGGCAATCAGTCGAGGGAGCAGAGGAAACGGTGGAAACACATAAGCCAGGTTGAAAGACCAAGGCGCTGCTAGAGCATCTATCAGCGTCGCCTTGGGATCCCTGGACCTGGATCCGTAACAAGGAAGCTTGGCGTTCTGGCGAGACGCCATGAGATCCATTTCTGGTTTGCCCCAACAATGAATCAATTGTGCAAACACCTCCGGATGGAGTTCCCACTCCCCCGGATGAAAAGTCTGACGACTTAGAAAATCCGCCTCCCAGTTCTCTACACCTGGGATATGGATAGCTGATAGGTGGCAAGAGTGAATCTCTGCCCAGCGAATTATCTTTGAGACTTCTAACATCGCTAGGGAACTCCTTGTTCCCCCTTGATGGTTGATGTAAGCCACAGTCGTGATGTTGTCCGACTGAAATCTGATGAACCTCATTGTCGCTAGCTGAGGCCAAGCCTGAAGAGCATTGAATATCGCTCTCAGTTCCAGAATATTTATTGGAAGGAGTGTCTCCTCCTGAGTCCACGATCCCTGAGCCTTCAGAGAGTTCCAGACTGCACCCCAACCTAGAAGGCTGGCATCTGTCGTTACAATTGTCCAATCTGGCCTGCGAAAGGTCATACCTTTGGACAGATGGACCCGAGATAGCCACCAGAGAAGAGAATCCCTGGTCTCTTGATCCAGATTTATTAGAGGGGACAAATCTGTGTAATCCCTGTTCCACTGACTTAGCATGCATAGTTGCAGCGGTCTGAGAAGTAAGCGTGCAAACGGCACTATGTCCATTGCCGCTACCATTAAGCCGATTACTTCCATACACTGAGCCACCGAAGGGCGCGGAATGGAATGCAGAACACGGCAGGAATCTAGAAGCTTTGATAACCTGGACTCCGTCAGGTAAATTTTCATTTCTACAGAATCTATCAGAGTCCCTAGGAAGGAAACTCTTGTGAGTGGGGATAGAGAACTCTTTTCCTCGTTCACTTTCCACCCATGCGACCTCAGAAATGCCAGTATTACGTCCGTATGAGACTTGGCAATTTGGAAGTTTGACGCCTGTATCAGGATGTCGTCTAAATAAGGGGCCACTGCTACGCCCCGCGGCCTTAGGACCGCCAGAAGCGACCCTAGAACCTTCGTAAAGATTCTTGGGGCTGTAGCTAATCCAAAGGGAAGAGCTACAAACTGGTAATGCCTGTCTAGAAAGGCAAACCTGAGAAACCGATGATGATCTTTGTGTATCGGAATGTGAAGATAAGCATCCTTTAGATCCACTGTAGTCATATATTGACCCTCCTGGATCATAGGTAGGATGGTACGAATAGTTTCCATCTTGAATGATGGAACTCTGAGGAATTTGTTTAAGGTCTTTAGATCCAAAATTGGTCTGAAGGTTCCCTCTTTTTTGGGAACCACAAACAGATTTGAGTAAAAACCCTGTCCCTGTTCCTCCTTTGGAACTGGATGGATCACTCCCATAATTAGGAGGTCTCGTACACAGTGTAAGAATGCCTCTCTCTTTATCTGGTTTGCAGATAATTGTGAAAGGTGAAATCTCCCTTTTGGGGGGGGAAGCTTTGAAGTCCAGAAGATATCCCTGGGATATAATTTCCAACGCCCAGGGATCCTGAACATCTCTTGCCCACACCTGGGCGAAGAGTGAAAGTCTGCCCCCTACTAGATCCGTTACCGGATAGGGGGCCGTTCCTTCATGCGCTGTCTTAGAGGCAGCAGCAGGCTTTTTGGCCTGCTTACCCTTGTTCCAGGTCTGGTTTGGCCTCCAGACCGTCTTGGACTGAGCACAAGTTCCCTCTTGTTTTGCATTAGAGGAAGTTGATGCCGCACCTGCCTTGAAGTTTCGAAAGGCACGAAAATTAGACTGTTTGGCCCTTGATTTGGACCTGTCCTGAGGAAGGACATGACATTTTCCTCCAGTGATATCAGCAATAATCTCCTTCAAACCAGGCCCGAATAGGGTCTGCCCCTTGAAGGGAATGTTAAGCAGCTTTGATTTTGAAGTCACGTCAGCTGACCATGATTTAAGCCATAGCGCCCTGCGCGCCTGTATAGCAAAACCAGAATTCTTAGCCGTTAGTTTAGTCAAATGAACAATGGCATCAGAAACAAAAGAATTGGCTAGCTTAAGTGCTCTAAGTTTGACAAGTATGTCATCCAATGGAGTCGCTACCTGTAAAGCCTCTTCCAGAGACTCAAACCAGAACGCCGCAGCAGCAGTGACAGGAGCAATGCATGCAAGGGGCTGTAGGATAAAACCTTGTTGAATAAACATTTTCTTATGGTAACCTTCTAATTTTTTATCCATTGGATCTGAAAAAGCACAACTGTCCTCGACAGGGATAGTAGTGCGCTTTGCTAGAGTAGAAACTGCTCCCTCCACCTTAGGGACTGTCTGCCATAAGTCCCGTGTTGTGGCGTCTATAGGAAACATTTTTCCAAAAATAGGAGGGGGAGAGAACGGCACACCTGGTCTATCCCATTCCTTAGTAATAATTTCTGTAAACCTTTTAGGTATTGGAAAAACATCAGTACAAACCGGCACTGCATAGTATTTATCCAGTCTACACAATTTCTCTGGCACTGCAATTGTGTCACAGTCATTCAGAGCAGCTAAAACCTCCCTGAGCAATACGCGGAGGTGTTCAAGCTTAAATTTAAATGTAGAAATATCAGAATCAGGTATCTTTCCTGAGTCAGAAACATCACCCACAGACTGAAGCTCTCCTTCCTCAGCTTCTGCATATTGTGAGGCAGTATCAGACATGGTTCTTAAAGCGTCAGTATGCTCTGCATTTCGTCTAACCCCAGAGCTATCTCGCTTACCTCTAAATTCAGGTAGTCTGGCTAATACCGCTGACAGTGTATTATCCATGACTGCCGCCATGTCTTGTAAAGTAATCGCTATGGGCGCCCTAGATGTACTTGGCGCCATTTGAGCGTGAGTCCCTTGAGCCGGAGTCAAAGGATCCTACACATGGGGAGAGTTAGTCGGCATAACTTCCCCCTCGTCAGATTCCTCTGGTGATAAATTTTTTAAAGACAGAATATGATCTTTATTGCTTAAAGTGAAATCAGTACATTTGGTACACATTCTAAGAGGGGGTTCCACCATGGCTTTTAAACATAATGAACAAGGAGTTTCCTCTATGTCAGACATGTTTGTACAGACTAGCAATGAGACCAGCAAGCTTGGAAAACACTTTAAATCAAGTTAACAAGCAAATATAAAAAACGGTACTGTGCCTTTAAGAGAAACAAATTTTGTCAAAATTTGAAAAACAGTGAAAAAAGGCAGTAAATCAAACAAAATTTTTACAGTGTATGTAATAAGCTAACAGAGCATTGCACCCACTTGCAAATGGATGATTAACCCCTTAGTTAAAAAAATGGATCAAAAAAACTATATAGACTTTTTTTTTTTATAGTCACAACAAACTGCCACAGCTCTACTGTGGCCCTACCTTCCCCAATAAACGACTTTAGGCCCTTTAGAGATGTCCTGTAGCATTCAGGGGACTTCTGAGGAAAACTGGATGTCTCAGTCTGTAATTTTAACTGCGCAAAAAAACGCTACAATAGGCCCCTCCCACTCATACTACAACAGTGGAAAGCCTCAGGAAACTGTTTCTAGGCAAAAATAAAGCCAGCCATGTGGAAAAAACTAGGCCCCAATAAAGTTTTATCACCACAGCATATATAAAAACGATTAAACATGCCAGCAAACGTTTTATATTGCATTTTTATAAGGGTATTACCCCTGAGAGTAAGCATGATACCAGTCGCTATTAAATCACTGTATTCAGGCTTAACTTACATTAATCCGGTATCAGCAGCATTTTCTAGCATTTCCAATTCTAGAAAAAATTGTAACTGCATATACCTCATAGCAGAGTAAACTGCACGCCATTCTCCCGCTGAAGTTACCTCTCTCCTCAGACATATGTGAGAACAGCAATGGATCTTAGTTACAACCTGCTAAGATCATAGAAAACTCAGGCAGATTATTCTTCTATTTACTGCCTGAGATAAAATAGTACAACTCCGGTACCATTTAAAAATAACAAACTTTTGATTGAAGAAAAGAAACTATTTTTCACCACTCTCTCTTACTACCTCCATGCTTGTTGAGAGTTGCAAGAGAATGACTGGATATGGCAGTTAGGGGAGGAGCTATATAACAGCTCTGCTGTGGGTGTCCTCTTGCAACTTCCTGTTGGGAATGAGAATATCCCACAAGTAATGGATGATCCGTGGACTAGATACACCTTACAAGAGAAAAGAAAAATAAATACTAAATGACGAAAAATAACAAACACTAAATTACGAAAAATAACAAACGAAATTATCCAAAATAAAAACAATTACACCTAATCTAATAGCCCTATAAAAATAAAAAAGCCAGCCAAAATAAAAACACCCTCTAGCCTACAATAAACTACCAATAGCCCTTAAAAGGGCCTTTTGTAGGGCATTTCCCTAAAGAAATCAGCTCTTTTACCTTGAAAACATACAAAGACCCCCAACAGTAAAACCCACTACCCAACCAACCAACCAAAACAAAAACCTAAGCTATCCAGTGCCCTGAAAAGGGCATTTGTATGGGTATTGCCTTTAAAAGGGCATTCAGCTCTTTTAAAAAAATCCCAAACCCTAATCTAAAAAAAAAAACAACTAACACTAACCCCGAAGATCCACTCTGAACTGCGCCATTAAACTCAATGTAGCTCGCTCCTGCTACCAGACCAGAGCAGGAGCGAGCTACATTGAGTTTAATGTCGCAATCAGGCCGGCTGTGAATAGACAGTGTGCCCGATGCGCTTAGGGAAAACAAACAGACCCGCTGAGTAGAGTCAGGAGCGGGGTACTGTAAAAGTAATTTTCGTAGGAATTTTTCTCTGAGATCCTTTCAGGTAGAAAGCTGGCGCTAAGCTGATGTTATATAATTATGCACTATGTGCAGAATTATATGACATTATTTTGTGGGTTTACTGGCCCTTTAACTGTGAACTTCAATAGTTTCAGGTGTTTTTTTTATTATTATAATATTCATTTGTTTAACTATTTAATGCCACACTAGTAAACTATGTAATGCCACACCATAAAATGTATACTTAGTAATTATTTAAAGGGACAGTCAACACCAGAATTTTTGTTGTTTTAAAAGATAGATAATGCCTTAATTACCCATTCCCCAGTTTTGCATAACCGACACACTTATAATAATACACGTTTTACCTCTGTAATTACCTTGTATCTAAACCTCTGCAGACTACCCTCTTATTTCAGTTCTTTTGACAGTCTTGCATTTTAGCCAATCAGTGCTTACTCCTCAGTAAATTCACGTGCATGAGCTCAATGTTATCTATATGAAACACATGAACTAACGCCCTCTAGTGGTGAAAAACTGTCAAAATGCATTTAGATTAGAGACAGCCTTCAAGGTCTAAGAAATTAGCATATTAACCTCCTAGGTTTAGCTTTCAACTAAGAATACCAAGAGAACAAAGCAAAATTGGTGATAAAAGTAAATTGTAAAGTTATTTAAAATTACATGCCCTATTTGAATAATGAAAGGTTTTTTTAACTTGACTGTCCCTTTAATTTTATTAGCCTTAGTATTTTTATGTCCCATCAAATGTCTGTCGGACCTGATCCGACAGTGCGGATCAGGTCCGACAGACATTGATGAATGAGGAGAGCAATAAGCTCTCTCCGTATTCAGCATTGCACCAACAGGGTGCATTGCCGCCAGCAGTGGGGTGTCAATCAACCCGATCGTAATCGATCGTGTTGAATTGTGGCGATCTCTGTCCGCCTCATCAGAGCAGATGGACAGGGTTATGGAGCAGCGGTCTTTAGAAGACTCGCCAGAAACACAGGCCCACAAGCTCCATTCAGAGTTTGATAAATGGGCCTCACAGTCTTTAAAAGTTATACAAATTTGTTTTGTAATTTTTCTATCTTTTAATTCTTACCAAGATGCTGCCTGGTTGGAAGGCATGCCTATTCTTTCAATCTGAGAATAACTGGGGCTGTATGACTTTTCCTGGGCCTCTCTGGCATCGACTTCGTGTTCAGACATTATGCTGCAAATGAACTGAGAAACAAAATGTAGATTTAATCATGTGTAATCCAAAAATAGTTTAATGATATTACATACAAGATGAAAGTGCCTATGTTTAATACATTTTGCTTCTAAGCACAGACAAGCAAAAATAGTTTACTGCCTGCACAATGAACTGACTGATTTCAAACTTGTATGTTTCATAAGCATTAGGAAAATACACTCATATCCTAGTCTGAACAAGACAACATGACCAACATGCAACATAGCCCCTATGAATTAGTGCTTCGGTTTATAGTGGGTTAATGGGGTTACGGATAGGTATACATTGGTATTAATATTTCTATCTAATGGCAGTGAGAGTCTAAGAAATCCATTCATAACCTATGGGAAATACTTCACCTGGCCACCAGAGCATTAAATATTCCTCCCACTTCATTTAGTGGATTCTCACTGCCAAGAAAGAAAATAATTTATCAGGTAAACATAAATTATATTTTTTATTGATTTTGCAACTAGGGATAAATTGTTGGTATGTTTAATTCATATATTTACACATATCATCATTTGTATCTCTCAACATCAAAATGGGCCGTCACCTTTGTTGATATGAGCTGTCCCATCTTTTTTTTTCTGGTCTGAGCATGTACAGATCTTTGGCTCATTTGTGGACAACAGCTGAAGTATAACTGTTCACAGAGTACTTACTCTGGTGAGCTGACAAATTTTTTAGGTAAAATACCTTTTTACATAGAGATGCTCAGGTGATATTTTTATATCAGCTTTTTACATTTACGCTGCATCACTTTCAAGTGATTTAGCATACAAGTATTGTGTCACTTTAATACCGTTAGTGTCACGCTGCTCCTCCGGTCTCAGGTTTCAGCGATGACGTAATTGCCGCACACTTTGTCTTCCCCTGATGCCGGTCCGGATCTTTCACATCTCCTTGCTCAAACCCTACATCACGAGTAAATATACTCGACTCAGGCATCCTCCTTCTCCACTCATGATTCAAGGGGAGCCGGAGTATGAGGTTGCTAGGATCCTGGACTCCAGAATTAAATGCAGGCAGCTCCAATCCCTCATTCACTGGAAGGGTTACTCTGTGGCGGATCGTTCCTGGGTCCCTGCCTGTGATATGCATGCTCCATCTTTGGTCTCCAAATTCAATGCTGCTCATCCTTTGAAACCAACTCTGGTTCCCGGAGGGAACTCTTGAGTGGTGGGGCTATGTCACGCTGCTCCTCTGGTCTACGGTTCTGGCCGCGGCTCCGATCCGTTGACATGGCTTTTACCATGGATGCACGGTTGCTCCAGGCGCACAGCGATGACGTCATCGCTGCATGCTCTGTCTTCCCCTGATGCCGGTCTGGATCTCACCAGTGCTCTCCTTGGTGCGAATCCTGCTCATATGTAAGTATCTCAGTTGCTTACATCTTTGCCCAAGTATAGGTGTTACTGTGTGTGCTCCTGGGTGCTTATATTTTTCTACTTGAACTGCTGATTGCCTTTTCGTTGTTGACCCTGTCTACCGTGAGTACTGCTTACCTCATTTCTTAAATTCACTTTGATCTGGGATATTTCCTTATCCTTCCACTTAAAGCCGGGATAAGAAGACTACTGGCCAAGTTTGGTCTGATAGGGAAATATCTCACAAGCATTACATTATACTTGGGCCATGGACCCAAATGAGGTAGCAAGAGCAGTTTCTCTTCAAGGACAGACCCTGGGAACCCATGCCATACACTTACAGAATTTGGATTCTAAACTAGAGACTATAACTGCTATGCTCTCCTCACTGATTGCAGAGAAAACACAGCCGGTCCCTGCTGCTAGTGCTGCAATCTCCTCCCCTGTTTCTGGTAGTATACCCCGCATACCGTTGCTTGACAAGTATGATGGTACTACCAACTGTAGGGGTTTTCTCAACCTGTGCAGGCTGCACTTCCACAATGACCCTCACACCTTCCATTCTCATCAGTCAAAGGTCACTTTTATTATTTCTTTATTGAAAGACAAGGCCCTAGCCTGGGTCTCTCCCCTTTTGGAACAGTGTGCACAGTTCCTGAATGATGCAGATACCTTCATTTCTACATTATCTTCTGTATTTGGGACCTCTGGCCGCACTTCTACTGCAGAATACTCTCTCTTGGATCTCCGCCAGAGCAATAGATCTTTGGCACAATACACCATCGAGTTTCGCACCTTGGCACATGAGACCAGTTGGGATGGCAGTACTCTCAAAGCGGCCTTCAGGAGAGACCTGCATGAGTGCATCAAGGATGAGCTCACTTATCGTAATGTTCCATCTTCCCTGGATGAAATCATAACACTTTGCATCAGTCTGGATTCTCGCTTTCTGGAGAGACAAGCTGAGAGAGAGAGAACTCGCAGAGTCTGTCCCTCTCGTCCTCCTTCCAGTCACTAGACTATCCTTTACCCCTTCAACACCTCCACTTACCTCTGGATCTTTCTTCCCTTAAGCCCTCTGAATCTAAAAGACAGAGAAGGAGATTAAGACTGTTTCTATTGTGGTTCTTATTCACACCAACTCAAGAATTGTGATATACTGTTGGGAAAAGCCAACACTTAGAGGATAACAGTGGGGTACCTCTAAGCCTGTCCACTACTAATTCCCCTCACTCTTCTCAGATCCTGGTACCTGTTACCCTTATCTTCTTCAGAATTCTGTCCACGCTCAAGCCTTTATTGATTCAGGGGCAGCTGGAAATTATCTAGATCACAGTTTCATGATTCACGCAGGGTTTGACTCTTCATCAGAAAAAACAATGTTTTAAAATAACCACTTCTCTTGGATCAGGTTTAATCCATTTAATCCATTTTGAATCATTTATTCTTGGTCTTCCATGGCTACGTAAACACAATCCTCAATTCGACTGGACTGAGGGACAGTTGGCCTCCTGGGGTAAATCCTGTTTTCACTCCTGTCTGGCTTAGGTTACTCAGCTGCATCACATCCCTATAGCCAGCCTTCTGACCCCTTCTAATTTTCCCTCAGTATATGCAGAATTTATGGATTCCTTGGAAATGAAAGCAGCTGATGTGCTGCCACCTCACGGTCCTTACGACTGCAAAAATTACCTCTTTCCTGGAGCTCCACTTCCTAAAGGGAGGACTTATCCGCTCTTCAAAGCTGAAACCAAGACCATGGAGGAATATATCCAAGAAAACCTAGCTAAAGGCTTTATTCACCCTTCCTCCTCTCCTGCCGGGGCTGGCTTCTTTTTTGTCAGTAAAAAGGATAGTGGTCTCAGACCCTGTATCGACTACAGAGCCCTAAACAACATTACAATCAAAAACCGTTATCTGATTTCATTTGATCACTGAATTAAATGATTTGCTACAAAGTTGGATCTATGTGGGGCATACAATCTCATTCGTATCTTCCCTGGACATGAATGGAAGACTGCCTTCAACAGGAGATCAGGGCATTACGAATACCTCGTAATGCCTTTTGGGTTGTGCAATGCCCCTGCTGTCTTCCAAGCATTCATCAATTATGTCTTCCGTGACCTACTTAAATCACACTGTCATCGTCTATTTGGATGACATCCTCATATTCTCCTCCACCCTTAAGGAGCATCATGAGCATGTAAAACAGATACTTCTTCGCCTCAGAAACAATTCTCTGGTAGCTAAGCTGAAGAAATGTGAGTTTGATCAAGTCCAGATCCAGTTCCTTGGATATGTCATCTCAAAGGAGGGTTTTGCCATGGATCCTACAAAGCTAACCGCAGTTCTGGAATGGCCTCAACCCACCTCATTAAAGGAACTACAGAGATTCTTGGGGTTTTCTAACTATTATCGCAAGTTTATAAAGAACTTCTCTCAAATTGTTGCTCCACTCACTGAGCTGACTAAACGAAACAGAGACTGCAATAATTGGCCTCCTGTAGCTGTGGATGCTTTCTCGCATGTGAAAAAAGGTCTTTTGTTCTGCTCCTGTGCGCCGCCATCCTGATACTGACCTACAGTTCACTCTACAGGTTGATGCCTCCGAGATAGGAGCCTGTGCAGTCTTAACCCAAAGGAACCCTTTAACCTCTAAGTTGCACCCTGTAACCTTTTTTTCCAAACGGTTTACTCCTGCAGAGAAGAGTTATGATGTCAATAATCGTGAACTCTTAGCCATTAAGATTGCCCTGACTGAATGGCGTCATTGGCTAGAGGGTACCGCCAACCCCATTCAGATTCTCACTGACCACAAGAACCTGACGTACTTAGAGACTGCTTATTGACTCAATCCTCGACAGGCGAGGTGGGCCTTATTCTTTTCCCGTTTTAACTTTATAGTCTCTTACCTTCCTGGGACCAAGAATAAAAAGGCTTATGCCCTTTCCCATCAGTTTCCTCAGTCTAAAGACTGTTCTGAAGCTCCTATCGAACACATCATACCTCCCTCCTGTGTGGTTGCTCAGCTCAACACCTCTCTTTCTCAAAGACTGCAACGTGCCCAGTCAAGAAAACCTTCTGAAGCCCCTGCGGCTCCTGAGATCTTTTATGTTCCTCCAAACCTTCGGTCTCCTGTGCTATCCTTGGCTCATGACAGCAAGTTGTCAGGTCATCCTGGTTTGACAAGAACCTTTAAACTCCTTTCCCAACACGTGTGGTGGCCTACCATGAAGTCAGACTCTCAGGATTATGTTAAGGCTTGTCAGACTTGTGCTGTAAATAAGACCTCCCATTCCCTACCTCATGGCCTACTTCAACCATTGTCTTTACCTAAACAACCATGGACACACATAGCCATGAATTTAGTTGTGGACCTCCCTCCTTCGGATCATCATAGTCATCTGGGTTGTGGTGGATCGGTTCTCCAAACTTGCTCATTTTGTACCTTTACCTAAGTTACCTACAGACCAAGAATTGCCCAGTCTTTTTTTGTTACACGTGGCACGCCTCCATGGTATACCTGTAAATATCATCTGACAGAGGACCTCAATTTATTTCCACCTTTTGGAGAAGCTTCTGCAAATTGCTTGGGACCACTGTTTCCTTATCCTCTGGTTATCACCCCCAGACTAACGGGCAGGCGGAGAGAACCAATCAGGATCTTAAAGCTTATCTCAGAACATATATCAATTCACAGCATACTAATTGGTCTGGGTTGTTACCCCTACCTGAACTGGCAAAGAATACTCATTGGCATTCTTCTCTACGATGCTCTCCTTTCCAAGCCGAAGCTGGTTATCAACCTCGTGTTTTTCCTCTTTCTGCTCAGTTTACAGGAGTTCCTGCTACAGAACGTCACTTCAGTGACCATTGGCAACAAATACGCTCTCAGTTACGCTCAGCTGTCTCCAAATACAAGAGCTTTGTTGACCATCATCGAGCTGCTATTCGTGCCTTTTCCATAGGTGATAGAGTCTGGGTCTCTACCCGACATATACGCTTATGTCAACCTTGTCACAAATTAGGGCCTCTGTATATTGGTCCTTATAAATTTCTCAAGAGACTTTCTTCTGTTGTCTACAGAGTGGCCTTGCATAAGGCCTTACACATTCACCCAGTCTTTCACATCTCCTTGCTCAAACCCTACATCACAAGTAAATATACTCGACTCAGACATCCTCCTTCTCCACTCATGATTCAAGGGGAGCCGGAGTATGAGGTTGCTAGGATCCTGGACTCCAGAATTAAATGCAGGCAGCTCCAATAACTCATTCACTGGAAGGGTTACTCTGTGGCGGATCATTCCTGGGTCCCTGCCAGTGATATGCATGCTCCATCTTTGGTCTCCAAATTCCATGCTGCTCATTCTTTGAAACCAACTCTGGTTCCCGGAGGGAACCCTTGAGTGGTGGGGCTATGTCACGCTGCTCCTCTGGTCTCAGGTTCTGCATCATCGCTGCATGCTCTGTCCTCCCCTGATGCCAGTCTGGATCTCACCTGTGCTCTCCTTGGCGCAAATCCTGCTCCTATGTAAATACCTCAGTTGCTTACATCTGTGCCCAAGTATAGGTGTTACTGTGTGTGCTCCTGGGTGCTTATATTTTTCTACTTGAACTGCTGGTTGCCTTTTTGTTGTTGACCTCTGCCTGTTCCTGACCATTCTACTGGTTAATCCCTGATCTGCTGGTTTTACCTTTTTGTTGCTGACCTCTGCCTGTTCCTGACCATTCTACTGGTTTACCCCTGAACTGCTGGATTGCCTTATTGTTGCTGACCTCTGCCTGTCTCTGACCATTCTACTGGTTAATCCCTAAACTGCTCGATTGCCTTTCTGTTGCCAAACTCTGCCTGTTCCTGACCATTCTACTGGTTAATCCCTGATCTGCTGGTTTTACCTTTTTGTTGCTGACCTCTGCCTGTTCCTGACCATTCTACTGATTTACCCCTGAACTGCTGGATTGCCTTATTGTTGCTGACCTCTGCCTGTCTCTGACCATTCTACTGGTTAATCCCTAAACTGCTGGATTGCCTTTCTGTTGCCGAACTCTGCCTGTCTCTGACCATTCTACTGGTTAACCCCTGCACTGCTGGATTGCCTTTCTGTTGCCGTACACTGCCTTACGCTTATTGCCGTGAAGGACTACCCTGTCTACTGTGAATACTGCTTACCTCATTTCTTAAACTCACTTTGTTCTGGGATATTTCCTTATCCTTTCACTTGACGCCGAGATAAGAAGACTACTGGCCAAATTTGGTCTGATAGGAAAATATCCCACAAGCATTGCAGTTAGTCTCCCTTCCCCTGCAGTGCATACCTTCATGGCCTCTAAGAAATGGTCAAAAACACAGAATATGAAGGGACATTCTGTGAGTTTCTTTTTTCATGCTGCTCTAGAATCCACAGACTCAGCATTGCCATTAGGCCTAAAACACAATACAGGAAACTCTAACACAAATATTAATAACTTTTCTCTCCTCATTAGCTTTTAAACAGGACATAGCTGACATAGTAAGACAATGGAGAGAAGGAATGTCAGATCTCAAGCAAGACATCTATGTTCTTAGATTTATAGCGTTGAGTCTCTGGAAGATAACAGTTCAGGAAGAATTGGACCAAATTCAAGACCAGTTAAAACAGCAAACGTCCACCATAGAATCTCTGAGTGATAAAATAGAAGATTTGGATAAAAGGAGTATACAGTGGCGGCTGGTGACTTCCATCCACCCCCCAAAGTATGGCTAGTTCTTACCAGCATATAACCATCTAGTCTTAAATTTACAAATCAGTATAGCGTTCAGTAAAAAGTAAACAAAAATTGACATATATTAAAACAGTGTGTATATTTATTATTCTCTAAGTAAAAAAAATATTTAGGTGAGTCCCAAATTTCATTTTTGTGGCCAGAGTATTTAAATGTGAATGGGAGTTCCCAAATATAGTCACTCCAACAATATTAAGGCAACCATCCAGAGTCTCTATTTAAATCTTGTAATAGAGCCTTGGATCCCTTTTACTTAGGCAAATCACCTTGTATAAGGCTACAGGTAATATTTCAATATATTTTATCCATGCACACAAGCACTCTCCATTACTATAGCAGTCTACAGATAAATTCCAAATATGACCCACAACAATCCTTGTTGCTACCAGTCACTTAAACTCTCAGTGTTAGTAAGAACTGATGATCATTAATTTTGTATTATGTCTAGCCACTAGACATAATACAAGATTAATGACTCTAGCATACATGCATTCAGCGAATGACAGAATATCGACAGAGCAGTCTGTTAATCATGGCTCCTTCTCTGGACTGCCTCCTTCGTCATTCCAGCTTATAGTTTGGAGACTGTTCACAGCTCCTTCTCTGGTCTGCCGCCTCTGTCAATTCAGCTTGCGTTTTGGAGACTGCTATATGCAGTCAGTTTAATTTATTGTACGGATCCTCATTTACTAGTCCCACTCGGCTCCAGGATTGCACGGCCACTGTACATAGGGTTCACAACTAACCATTGCTCATAAACATTATTGGGCAATGGTTTGACTTGCCACTGCTGACTACAGGATAGTTGGGCTGTGCACCTTCACCCCAACTGCAGGGTTTTGGTCCTCCTTAGCGTGGTCTTGATCAATTCTTGTTACATTACTGTTACGATCCTGCCTGCCCCCTCTTGCCCCGCTTCTGTCCTGGGCCTTCCTCATGTCTGGGCTTCCCGAGCAGTGTGGCAAATTCACCCCACCCCCCATGCTGTCAGGCAGCCAATGGTAGTTTCCAAGGTCATCACGGGGGTGACGACAGTAATGACACGGTATGACGTCAGTAATGCCTTATAGGGGCAGAGTGCACATGTGTAAAGTGCTCCAAAGCAGAGCAGATTTCCAAAAAATCCCTTAGATCTTATAAATATAATATATAATATAAATATAAAGATTTTTTAATCTTTGTTAGTTATCATAAGCTTTATTTTTATCATTATTTTAAACTAATCCCCATCCCCCACCTCTTCCTGATAGTAACCTAATAGTTCCACTTTACAAATTAATTTTATGTTATCAGATATCTTGTATTTTTTTCTACATGAAAAAAATAACCTTCTGACTCTATAGAGGAGCCTCCACTGAGAACAAATGAATATCTGACTCAGGGGGTCTTCCAACCTATCTACCTGCTCTTTTTGCTCACCTGAAAGGAGCCCCCAACCACATGGACGCACAGGGCATTATTCCAGAAACCTCCGGACAGTGCCCCACCTCGGGACATTATCATCAAATTTAAAAACTTCAAGGACAAAGAGGATATCATGGCACTCTTCCGAAAGAACCAACCCATCCGTTTCCAGGGGGAATGTGATAATGTTCTACGTGGATAAGAAGAAAAAATGGGGTTTATTTAGCAGCGCTAAAAAAAGCTAGGAAATGATGATACCAATCTAATTTATGTTTTATACAATCTAGTTTATTTAAAAATTCTTATAACACATAAAAACAACAGCAAATGCTTTTCCTAATTAATAAAGGGACGTCTCCCTTATACAACACTTATAAAAACAGACTAGAACCATATAATCCTAATATTCCAGGTATAAAGGAATTAATTCTATAGATAACATATGGCAAGCAACACATTTCTAAGATAAATGGTGAATTGAATATTTAAAAGGCACAAATGTATCAGTCCTAACAGCTTTACAGTTCTTCAGTAACAAATACAGTTATAAAGTTACACAGTTACTTTCCTTGGACATATAATTGGCTCAGGTGTGCTGGATAGTTAAAAAGGCAAAAAACTGCCAATATTCTGATTTAGGTGCCAAAGCAATCGTGGTTAATGGAAATGGTTAATTTAACAGATGAATACCTTGATGTCTTTAAAGTTCAGTTTTTGCGTGTTTTAAAAAACGTAGTGCAAATTAGTGTAGAGGTACCTTAATCTGTCCTGGTTGCAACCGCTGATATTCTTCACTGTGAGGGATTCACAGACTGTTTGTTCCTGGTGCTTCTGATAAGTCACCTGACCTTCTCTTTGATTCAGAGGTCAGGGGTGATGATCCGTTCTGGTGATGTAGTTATCCTTTTTTTTTGTTTTCCTTTCTTCTTATAGCCCAAATATTGTTTTTATCTGGGTTCCCTCAGACTTCTTAAGGTTTGAAGAAATCTTTGGTCAGTGTTTAGCAGTAACACCGTATTCCCTGAAGTTACCAAAGGTAGATTTTAACTTGCAGGGTCAGGAGAAAAGTTTAAAGTTGCAGGGTCACACAGCTTTGTGACAGTAGTAAATGAAGTTTAGTAGAGTGTAGCAGGTCTCATTCAACGCGTTTCACCCTTCTGGGCTTTATCAAGAATGCTTATCCTGCTAGCTTCTGGCTTTTTAAAGGTATGAATGTGTTTTGATTGGTTCCTTCATTTCCTTTTGATTTCTATCAACACCTGTGTGGCTTCCAATGTAAAGGTGGACTTTATTTAAGTTGGTAATGATTGTTTCTGTGTTGTTATTTAGTTACATGATACACAAGGAAGAGAACTTATCATTTCTGCTTTATTAGCATTCACACAATTCAACTTATATATTTCAATTCTAAAGTGCCTTTATTAGATAATATACATTTAGATTGTGCAAAGTTGAATTGTGTGAATGCTAATAAAGCAGAAATGATAAGTACCTCTACACTAATTTGCACTACGTTTTTTAAAACACGCAAAAACTGAACTTTAAAGACATCAAGGTATTCATCTGTTAAATTAACCATTTCCATTAACCACGATTGCTTTGGCACCTAAATCAGAATATTGGCAGTTTTTTGCCTTTTTAACTATCCAGCACACCTGAGCCAATTATATGTCCAAGGAAAGTAACTGTGTAACTTTATAACTGTATTTGTTACTGAAGAACTGTAAAGCTGTTAGGACTGATACATTTGTGCCTTTTAAATATTCAATTCACCATTTATCTTAGAAATTTGTTGCTTGCCATATGTTATCTATAGAATTAATTCCTTTATACCTGGAATTCTAGGATTATATGGTTCTAGTCTGTTTTTATAAGTGTTGTATAAGGGAGACGTCCCTTTATTAATTAGGAAAAGCATTTGCTGTTGTTTTTATGTGTTATAAGAATTTTTAAATAAACTAGATTGTATAAAACATAAATTAGATTGGTATCATCATTTCCTAGCTTTTTCTAGCGCTGCTAAATAAACCTCATTTTTTCTTCTTATTCACCATTTAGTTCTCTTTGAGGGAAGAACTTTTCTAGCAGCAGGAATCCACCTTTAGGCGCTCCTATCACACTACACATAATGTTCTACGTGGACTTGTTTCCTCTACCCTTATGAGAGGGAGGCAGCTACCGCTTACTACCTTACTGAGAAACAAAAAAATCCTAATGCTGGGGATTTCTTTTACAATTATCGGTTGTATACAACAATAGCTGGTTGACCTGTAGTTCTGTGGCAGATGTGCTGAAGTTCTGCTCTAAACTGCGAATAGATCCCCCAGACTTCACAATTTTGGAGAAGATACCCAGACAGTCTCAAGAACAGGAGAAATGTATGGGCCCCTGCCACTGGCCAAAGATTAGCAATAATCAGGGGAAAGTGTTTATACCATCCCAGACTGCCAAAAAAACATAATTTATGTAAGAACTTACCTGATAAATTCATTTCTTTCATATTAGCAAGAGTCCATGAGCTAGTGACGTATGGGATATACATTCCTACCAGGAGGGGCAAAGTTTCCCAAACCTCAAAATGCCTATAAATACACCCCTCACCACACCCACAAATCAGTTTAACGAATAGCCAAGAAGTGGGGTTATAAGAAAAAAGTGCGAAAGCATATAAAATAAGGAATTGGAATAATTGTGCTTTATACAAAAAAATCATAACCACCTCAAAAAAGGGTGGGCCTCATGGACTCTTGCTAATATGAAAGAAATTAATTTATCAGGTAAGTTCTTACATAAATTATGTTTTCTTTCATGTAATTAGCAAGAGTCCATGAGCTAGTGACGTATGGGATAATGAATACCCAAGATGTGGATCTTCCACGCAAGAGTCACTAGAGAGGTAGGGATAAAATAAAGACAGCCAATTCCACTGAAAAATAATCCACACCCCAAAATAAAGTTTAAATCTTATAATGAAAAAAACTGAAATTATAAGCAGAAGAATCAAACTGAAACAGCTGCCTGAAGTACTTTTCTACCAAAAACTGCTTCAGAAGAAGAAAACACATCAAATTGGTAGAATTTAGTAAAAGTATGCAAAGAAGACCAAGTTGCTGCTTTGCAAATCTAATCAACCGAAGCTTCATTCCTAAATGCCCAGGAAGTAGAGACTGACCTAGTCGAATGAGCTGTAATCCTTTGAGTTCTACCCGATTTGACATAAGTATGATGAATCAAGGATTTTAACCAAGATGCCAAAGAAATGGCAGAAGCCTTTTGACCTTTCCTAGAACCAGAAAAGATAACAAATAGACTAGAAGTCTTTCGGAAATCTTTAGTAGCTTCAACATAATATTTCAAAGCTGTGACTACATCCAAAGAATGCAACGATCTTTCCTTAGAGTTCTTAGGATTAGGACACAACGAAGGAACCACAATTTCTCTACTAATGTTGTTAGAATTCACAACCTTAGGTAAAAATTTAAATGAAGTTCGCAAAACCGCCTTATCCTGATGAAAAATCAGAAAAGGAGACTCACAAGAAAGAGCAGATAATGCAGAAACTCTTCTAGCAGAAGAGATGGCCAAAAGAAACAAAACTTTCCAAGAAAGTAATTTAATATCCAGCGAATGCATAGGTTCAAACGGAGGAGCTTGAAGAGCCCCCAGAACCAAATTCAAACTCCAAGGAGGAGAAATAGACTTAATGACAGGTTTTATACGAACCAAAGCCTGTACAAAACAATGAATATCAGGAAGATTAGCAATCTTTCTGTGAAAAAGAACAGAAAGAGCAGAGATTTGTCCTTTCAAGGAACGTGCAGACAAACCTTTATACAAACCATCCTGAAGAAACTGTAAAATTCTAGGAATTCTAAAAGAATGCCAAGAAAAATGATGAGAAGAACACCAAGAAATGTAAGTCTTCCAGACTCGATAATATATCTTCCTAGACACAGATTTACAAGCCTGTAACATAGTATTAATGACGGAGTCAGAGAAACCTCTATGACTGAGAATCAAGCGTTCAATCTCCATACCTTCAAATTTAAGGATTTGAGATCCTGATGGAAAAAAGGACCTTGCGATAGAAGGTCTGGTCTTAACGGAAGAGTCCACGGTTGGCAAGTAGCCATCCGAACAAGAAATGCTGGAGCCACCAGCAGAACAAACGAACGCTCCTTTAGAATCTTGGAAATCATTCTTGGAAGAAGAACTAGAGGCGGAAAGATATAGGCAGGATGATACTTCCAAGGAAGTGACAATGCATCCACTGCTTCCACCTGAGGATCCCTGGATCTTGACAGATACCTGGGAAGCTTCTTGTTTAGATGAGAAGCCATCAGATCTATTTCTGTAAGTCCCCACATTTGAACAATCTGAAGAAATACCTCTGGGTGAAGAGACCATTCGCCCGGATGTAATGTTTGGCGACTGAGATAATCCGCTTCCCAATTGTCTATACCTGGGATATGAACCACAGAAATTAGACAGGAGCTGGATTCCGCCCATACAAGTATTCAAGATACTTCTTTCATAGCCAGAGGACTGTGAGTCCCTCCTTGATGATTGACATATGCCACGGTTGTGACATTGTCTGTCTGAAAACAAATGAACGATTCTCTCTTTAGAAGAGGCCACGACTGAAGAGCTTTGAAAATCGCACAGAGTTCCAAAATGTTGATTGGTAATCTCGCCTCCTGAGATTCCCAAACCCCTTGTGCTGTCAGAGACCTCCATACAGCTCCCCAACCTGTCAGACTTGCATCTGTTGAGATCACAGTCCAGGTCGGAAGAACAAAAGAAGCCCCCTGAACTAAACGATGATGGTCGGTCCACCACGTTAGAGAGTGTCGTACAATCGGTTTTAAAGATATTAATTGTGATATCTTTGTATAATCCTTGCACCACTGGTTCAGCATACAGAGCTGAAGAGGTCGCATGTGAAAACGAGCAAAGGGGATCGCGTCCGATGCAGCAGTCATAAGACCTAGAATTTCCATGCATAAGGCTACAGAAGGGAATGATTGAGACTGAAGGTTTCGACAAGCTGAAACCAATTTTAGACGTCTCTTGTCCGTTAGAGACAGAGTCATGGACACTGAATCTATCTGGAAACCTAAAAAGGTTACCCTTGTCTGAGGAATCAACAAACTCTTTGGTAAATTGATCCTCCAACCATGTTCTCGAAGAAACGATACAAGTCGATTCGTATGAGATTCTGCTAAATGTGAAGACTGAGCAAGTACCAAGATATCGTCCAAATAAGGAAATACCACAATACCCTGTTCTCTGATTACAGATAGAAGGGCACTGAGAACCTTTGTAAAAATCCTTGGAGCTGTTGCTAGGCCAAACGGCAGAGCCACAAACTGGTAATGCTTGTCTAGAAAAGAGAATCTCAGAAACTGATAGTGATCTGGATGAATCGGAATATGCAGATATGCATCTTGTAAATCTATTGTGGACATATAATGCCCTTGCTGAACAAAAGGCAGAATAGTCCTTATAGTTACCATTTTGAATGTTGGTATCCTTACATAACGATTCAATATTTTTAAATCCAGAACTGGTCTGAAGGAATTCTCCTTCTTTGGTACAATGAAGAGATTTGAGTAAAACCCCAGCCCCTGTTCCAAAACTGGAACTGGCACAATTACTCCAGCCAACTCTAGATCTGAAACACATTTCAGAAATGCTTGAGCCTTCACTGGATTTATTGGGACACGGGAAAGAAAAAATCTTCTTGCAGGAGGCCTTATCTTGAAGCCTATTCTGTACCCTTGTGAAACAATATTCTGAATCCAAAGATTGTGAATCGAATTGATCCAAATTTCTTTGAAAAAAACGTAATCTGCCCCCTACCAGCTGAGCTGGAATGAGGGCCGCACCTTCATGTGGACTTGGGAGCTGGGTTTGGCTTCCTAAAAGGCTTGGATTTATTCCAGACTGGAGATGGTTTCCAAACTGATACTGCTCCTGTAGGGGAAGGATCAGGCTTTTGTTCCTTATTGTGATGAAAGGAACGAAAACGATTAGCAGACCTAAATTTACCTTTAGATTTTTTATCCTGTGGTAAAAAAAGTTCCTTTCCCCCCAGTAACAGTTGAAATAATAGAAATAATAGAATCCAACTGTGAACCAAACAATGTATTACCTTGGAAAGAAAGGGAAAGCAAAGTTGACTTAGAAGACATATCAGCATTCCAAGTTTTAAGCCATAAAGCTCTTCTAGCTAAAATAGCTAAAGACATATACCTGACATCAACCCTAATGATATCAAAGATGGCATCACAAATAAAGTTATTAGCATGTTGAAGAAGATTAACAATGCTATGAGTATTATGATCTGTTACTTGTTGTGCTAAAGCTTCCAACCAGAAAGTTGAAGCTGCAGCAACATCCGCCAAAGATATAGCAGGTCTAAGAAGATTACCTGAACATAAGTAAGCTTTTCTTAGAAAGGATTACATTTTCCTATCTAAAGGATCCTTAAAGTAAGTACTATCTGCCGTAGGAATAGTAGTAGGTTTAACAAGAGTGGAGATAGCCCCATCAACCTTAGGGATTTTGTCCCAAAACTCTAATCTGTCAGATGGCACATGATATAATTGCTTAAACCGTTTAAAAGGAGTAAATGAATTACCCAAATTATTCCATTCCATAGAAATTACTTCAGAAATAGCATCAGGGACGGGAAAAACCTCTGCAATAACTACAGGAGGTTTAAAAACTGTATTCAAACGTTTAGATTTAGTATCAAGAGGACCAGATTCCTCTATTTCTAATGCAATTAAGACTTCTTTAAGTAAAGAACGAATAAATTCCATTTTAAAAAATAACATAATTTATGCTTACCTGATAAATTTATTTCTCTTGTAGTGTAGTCAGTCCACGGGTCATCCATTACTTATGGGATTATATCTCCTTCCCAACAGGAAGTTGCAAGAGGATAACCCAAGCAGAGCTGCTACATAGCTCCTCCCCTCACATGTCATATCCAGTCATTCGACCAAAACAAGACGAGAAAGGAGAAACCATAGAGTGCAGTGGTGACTGGAGTTTAATTAAAATTTAGATCTGCCTTAAAGACAGGGCGGGCCGTGGACTGACTACACTACAAGAGAAATAAATTTATCAGGTAAGCATAAATTATGTTTTCTCTTGTTAAGTGTAGTCAGTCCACGGGTCATCCATTACTTATGGGATACCAATACCAAAGCTAAAGTACACGGATGATGGGAGGGACAAGGCAGGAACTTTAAACGGAAGGAACCACTGCCTGAAGAACCTTTCTCCCAAAAATAGCCTCCGAAGAAGCAAAAGTGTCAAATTTGTAAAATTTCGAAAAAGTGTGAAGTGAAGACCAGGTTGCAGCCTTGCAAGTCTGTTCAACAGAGGCCTCATTCTTAAAGGCCCAGGTGGAAGCCACAGCTCTAGTGGAATGATCTGTAATTCTTTCAGGAGGCTGCTGTCCAGCAGTCTCATAGGCTAAACGTATTATGCTACGAAGCCAAAAGGAGAGAGAGGTAGCCAAAGCCTTTTGACCTCTCCTCTGTCCAGAGTAAACGACAAACAGGGAAGAAGTTTGACGAAAATCTTTAGTTGCCTGTAAGTAGAACTTCAGGGAACGGACTACGTCCAGATTATGCAAAAGACGTTCCTTCTTTGAAGAAGGATTAGGACATAATGATGGAACAACAATCTCTTGATTGATATTCCTGTTAGAAACTACCTTAGGTAAAAACCCAGGTTTAGTACGCAGAACTACCTTGTCTGTATGAAAAATCAGATAAGGAGAATCACAATGTAAGGCAGATAACTCAGAGACTCTTCGAGCCGAGGAAATAGCCATCAAAAACAGAACTTTCCAAGATAACAGCTTGATATCAATGGAATGAAGGGGTTCAAATGGGACACCTTGCAGAACGTTAAGAACTAAGTTTAAGCTCCACGGCGGAGCAACAGCCTTAAACACAGGCTTAATCCTAGCCAAAGCCTGACAAAAAGCCTGAACGTCTGGAACTTCTGCCAGACGTTTGTGTAGAAGAATAGACAGAGCCGAAATCTGTCCCTTTAACGAACTAGCAGATAAGCCCTTTTCTAAACCCTCTTGTAGAAAAGACAATATCCTAGGAATCCTAACCTTACTCCATGAGTAACTCTTGGATTTGCACCAATATAAATATTTACGCCATATCTTATGGTAAATTTTTCTGGTAACAGGTTTCCGAGCCTGTATTAAGGTATCAATAACCGACTCCGAGAAGCCACGCTTTGATAGAATCAAGCGTTCAATCTCCATACAGTCAGCCTCAGAGAAATTAGATTTGGATGGTTGAAAGGACCCTGAATTAGAAGGTCCTGCTTCAGAGGCAGAGACCATGGTGGAAAGGACGACATGTCCACTAGGTCTGCATACCAAGTCCTGCGTGGCCACGCAGGCGCTATCAAAATCACTGATGCTCTCTCCTGTTTGATCTTGGCAATCAGTCGAGGCAGCATCGGAAATGGTGGAAACACATAAGCCATGTTGAAGACCCAAGGGGCTGTCAGAGCATCTATCAGCACCGCTCCCGGGTCCCTGGATCTGGATCCGTAACAAGGAAGCTTGGCGTTCTGGCGAGACGCCATGAGATCCAGATCTGGTTTGCCCCAACGATGAATCAGTTGAGCGTAGACCTCCGGATGGAGTTCCCACTCCCCCGGATGAAAAGTCTGGCGACTTAGAAAATCCGCCTCCCAGTTCTCCACGCCTGGGATGTAGATCGCTGACAGGTGGCAAGATTGAGACTCTGCCCAGCGAATTATCTTTGAGACTTCCAACATCGCTAGGGAACTCCTGGTTCGCCCTTGATGGTTGATGTAAGCCACAGTCGTGATGTTGTCCGACTGAAATCTGATGAACCTCAGAGTTGCTAACTGAGGCCAAGCTAGAAGAGCATTGAATATTGCTCTTAACTCCAGAATATTTATTGGGAGGAGTTTCTCCTCCTGAGTCCATGATCCCTGAGCCTTCAGGGAATTCCAGACTGCGCCCCAACCTAGAAAGCTGGCGTTTGTTGTTACAATCGTCCAATCTGGCCTGCGAAAGGTCATCCCCTTGGACAGATGGGGCCGAGAAAGCCACCATAGAAGAGAATCTCTGGTCTCTTGATCCAGATTTAGTAGAGGGGACAAATCTGAGTAATCCCCATTCCACTGACTTAGCATGCACAATTGCAGTGGTCTGAGATGCAGGCGCGCAAATGGTACTATGTCCATTGCCGCTACCATTAAGCCGATTACTTCCATGCACTGAGCTACTGACGGGTGTGGAATGGAATGAAGGGCACGGCAAGTATTTTGAAGCTTTAATAACCTGGACTCCGTCAGGTAAATTTTCATCTCTACAGAATCTATAAGAGTCCCTAGGAAGGGAACCCTTGTGAGTGGTAATAGAGAACTCTTTTCCACTTTCACCTTCCACCCATGCGATCTCAGAAATGCCAGAACTATCTCTGTATGAGACTTGGCAATTTGAAAACTTGACGCTTGTATCAGAATGTCGTCTAGGTACGGAGCCACCGCTATGCCTTAGCGCCGCCAGAAGAGAGCCCAGAACCTTTGTAAAAATTCTCGGGGCCGTAGCTAACCCGAAGGGAAGAGCTACAAACTGGTAATGCCTGTCTAGGAAGGCAAATCTTAGGTACCGATAATGATCTTTGTGAATCGGTATGTGAAGGTAGGCATCCTTTAAGTCCACTGTGGTCATGTATTGACCCTCTTGGATCATGGGTAGGATGGTTCGAATAGTTTCCATTTTGAATGATGGAACTCTTAGGAATTTGTTTAAGATTTTTAGGTCCAAGATTGGTCTGAAGGTTCCCTCTTTCTTGGGGACCACAAACAGATTTGAGTAAAATCCTTGCCCTTGTTCCGTCCGCGGAACTGGGTGGATCACCCCCATTAATAAGAGGTCTTGTACACAGCGTAGAAACGCCTCTTTCTTTATTTGGTTTGCTGATAACCTTGAAAGATTAAATCTCCCTTGTGGAGGAGAAGCTTTGAAGTCCAGAAGGTATCCCTGAGATATGATCTCCAACGCCCAGGGATCCTGGACATCTCTTGCCCAAGCCTGGGCAAAGAGAGATAGTCTGCCCCCCACTAGATCCGTTTCCGGATAGGGGGCCCTCTCTTCATGCTGTCTTAGGGGCAGAAACAGGCTTTCTGGCCTGCTTGCCCTTGTTCCAGGACTGGTTAGCTTTCCAGCCCTGTCTGTAACGAGCAACAGTTCCTTCCTGTTTTGGAGCGGAGGAAGTTGATGCTGCTCCTGTCTTGAAGTTACGAAAGGCACGAAAATTAGACTGTTTGGCCTTAGATTTGGCCTTGTCCTGAGGAAGAGTATGACCCTTACCTCCCGTAATGTCAGCAATAATTTCTTTCAAGCCGGGCCCGAATAAGGTCTGCCCTTTGAAAGGAATATTAAGCAATTTAGATTTAGAGGTCACGTCAGCTGACCATGATTTAAGCCATAGCGCTCTGCGCGCTTGGATGGCGAATCCAGAGTTCTTAGCCGTTAGTTTGGTTAAATGTACAACAGCATCAGAAACAAATGCGTTAGCTAGCTTAAGTGCTTTAAGCTTGTTCATAATCTCATCCAATGGAGCTGTGCGAATGGCCTCTCCCAGAGACTCGAACCAGAATGCCGCAGCAGCAGTGACAGGCGCAATGCATGCAAGGGGCTGTAAGATAAAACCTTGTTGAACAAACATTTTCTTAAGGTAACCTTCTAATTTTTTATCCATTGGATCTGAAAAAGCACAACTATCCTCCACCGGGATAGTGGTACGCTTAGCCAAAGTAGAAACTGCTCCCTCCACCTTAGGGACCGTCTGCCATAAGTCTCGTGTGGTGGCGTCTATTGGAAACATTTTCCTAAATATAGGAGGAGGGGAGAAGGGCACACCGGGTCTATCCCACTCCTTGCTAATAATCTCTGTAAGCCTTTTAGGTATAGGAAAAACGTCAGTACACACCGGTACCGCATAATATCTATCCAGCCTACATAATTTCTCTGGAATTGCAACCGTGTTACAATCATTCAGAGCCGCTAATACCTCCCCTAGCAATACGCGGAGGTTCTCAAGCTTAAATTTAAAATTAGAAATCTCTGAATCCAGTCTCCCTGGATCAGATCCGTCACACACAGAATGAAGCTCTCCGTCCTCATGTTCTGCAAATTGTGACGCAGTATCGGACATGGCTCTCCCATCATCAGCACGCTCTGTCCGTAACCCAGAACTATTGCGCTTGCCTCTTAATTCTGGCAATTTAGATAATACTTCTGTTATAACAGTAGCCATGTCTTGCAAAGTGATTTGTATTGGCCTCTCTGATGTACTTGGCGCCACAATATCACGCACCTCCTGAGCGGGAGGCGAAGGTACTGACACGTGAGGAGAGTTAGTCGGCATAACTTCCCCCTCGTTGTCTGGTGATAATTTCTTTACATGTAAAGATTGACTTTTATTTAAAGTGACATCAATGCATTTAGTACACATATTTCTATGGGGCTCCACATTCGCCTTCAAACATAGTGAACAAACAGATTCATCCGTGTCAGACATGTTTAAACAGACTAGCAATGAGACTAGCAAGCTTGGAAATACTTTTCTAAATAAATTTACAAGCAATATAAAAAACGCTACTGTGCCTTTAAGAAGCACAAAAAGCTGTCACAGTTGAAATAACAATGAACCAAAATAGTTATAGCAACCAATTTTTCACAGTAAATGTATTAAGTTAGCAAAGGATTGCACCCACCAGCAAATGGATGATTAACCCCTTAATACCGAAAAAAACGGATATCAATTTAACAAATAACGTTTTGATCACAATCAAACACACTGTCACAGGTCTGCTGTGACTGATTACCTCCCTCAAAATGAACTTTGAAGACCCCTGAGCTCTCTAGAGACGTCCTGGATCATGGAGGATGAAATAGGAAGACTGTGACTGAATTTTTACTGCGCAAAAAAGCGCTAAAAACAGAATTTATGTTTACCTGATAAATTACTTTCTCCAACGGTGTGTCCGGTCCACGGCGTCATCCTTACTTGTGGGATATTCTCTTCCCCAACAGGAAATGGCAAAGAGCCCAGCAAAGCTGGTCACATGATCCCTCCTAGGCTCCGCCTTCCCCAGTCATTCGACCGACGTTAAGGAGGAATATTTGCATAGGAGAAACCATATGATACCGTGGTGACTGTAGTTAAAGAAAATAAATTATCAGACCTGATTAAAAAACCAGGGCGGGCCGTGGACCGGACACACCGTTGGAGAAAGTAATTTATCAGGTAAACATAAATTCTGTTTTCTCCAACATAGGTGTGTCCGGTCCACGGCGTCATCCTTACTTGTGGGAACCAATACCAAAGCTTTAGGACACGGATGAAGGGAGGGAGCAAATCAGGTCACCTAAATGGAAGGCACCACGGCTTGCAAAACCTTTCTCCCAAAAAATAGCCTCAGAAGAAGCAAAAGTATCAAACTTGTAAAATTTGGTAAAAGTGTGCAGTGAAGACCAAGTCGCTGCCCTACATATCTGATCAACAGAAGCCTCGTTCTTGAAGGCCCATGTGGAAGCCACAGCCCTAGTGGAATGAGCTGTGATTCTTTCAGGAGGCTGCCGTCCGGCAGTCTCGTAAGCCAATCTGATGATGCTTTTAATCCAAAAAGAGAGAGAGGTAGAAGTTGCTTTTTGACCTCTCCTGTTACCAGAATAAACAACAAACAAGGAAGATGTTTGTCTAAAATCCTTTGTAGCATCTAAATAGAATTTTAGAGCGCGAACAACATCCAAATTGTGTAACAAACGTTCCTTCTTCGAAACTGGTTTCGGACACAAAGAAGGCACGACTATCTCCTGGTTAATGTTTTTGTTAGAAACAACTTTTGGAAGAAAACCAGGTTTAGTACGTAAAACCACCTTATCTGCATGGAACACCAGATAAGGAGGAGAACACTGCAGAGCAGATAATTCTGAAACTCTTCTAGCGGAAGAAATTGCAGCCAAAAACAAAACTTTCCAAGATAATAACTTAATATCAACGGAATGTAAGGGTTCAAACGGAACCCCCTGAAGAACTGAAAGAACTAAGTTGAGACTCCAAGGAGGAGTCAAAGGTTTGTAAACAGGCTTGATTCTAACCAGAGCCTGAACAAAGGCTTGAACATCTGGCACAGCTGCCAGCTCTTTGTGAAGTAACACAGACAAGGCAGAAATCTGTCCCTTCAAGGAACTTGCAGATAATCCTTTCTCCAATCCTTCTTGAAGAAAGGATAGAATCCTAGGAATCTTTACCTTGTCCCAAGGGAATCCTTTAGATTCACACCAACAGATATATTTTTTCCATATTTTGTGGTAAATTTTTCTAGTTACAGGCTTTCTGGCCTGAACAAGAGTATCAATAACAGAATCTGAGAACCCTCGCTTTGATAAGATCAAGCGTTCAATCTCCAAGCAGTCAGCTGGAGTAGGACCAGATTCGGATGTTCGAACGGACCTTGAACAAGAAGGTCTCGTCTCAAAGGTAGCTTCCATGGTGGAGCCGATGACATATTCACCAGATCTGCCTACCAAGTCCTGCGTGGTTACGCAGGAGCTATCAAGATCACCTACGCCCTCTCCTGATTGATCCTGGCTACCAGCCTGGGGATGAGAGGAAACGGCGGGAATACATAAGCTAGGTTGAAGGTCCAAGGTGCTACTAGTGCATCTACTAGAGTCGCCTTGGGATCCCTGGATCTGGACCCGTAGCAAGGAACCTTGAAGTTCTGACGAGAGGCCATCAGATCCATGTCTGGAATGCCCCACAGTTGAGTGATTTGGGCAAAGATTTCCGGATGGAGTTCCCACACCCCCGGATGCAATGTCTGACGAATCAGAAAATCCGCTTCCCAAGTTTCCACTCCTGGGATGTGGATTGCAGACAGGTGGCAGGAGCGAGTCTCCGCCCATTGAATGATTTTGGTCACTTCTTCCATCGCCAGGGAACTCCTTGTTCCCCCCTGATGGTTGATGTACGCAACAGTCGTCATGTTGTCTGATTGAAACCGTATGAACTTGGCCCTCGCTAGCTGAGGCCAAGCCTTGAGAGCATTGAATATCGCTCTCAGTTCCAGAATATTTATCGGTAGAAGAGATTCTTCCCGAGACCAAAGACCCTGAGCTTTCAGGGATCCCCAGACCGCGCCCCAGCCCATCAGACTGGCGTCGGTCGTGACAATGACCAACTCTGGTCTGCGGGAGGTCACCCCTTGCGACAGGTTGTCCAGGGACAGCCACCAACGGAGTGAGTCTCTGGTCCTCTGATTTACTTGTATCTTCGGAGACAAGTCTGTATAGTCCCCATTCCACTGACTGAGCATACACAATTGAAATGGTCTTAGATGAATGCGCGCAAAAGGAACTATGTCCATTGCCGCTACCATCAAACCTATCACTTCCATGCGCTGCGCTATGGAAGGAAGAGGAACGGAAGGAAGTATCCGACAAGAGTTTAGAAGTTTTGTTTTTCTGGTCTCTGTCAGAAAAATCCTCATTTCTAAGGAGTCTATTATTGTTCCCAAGAAGGGAACTCTTGTCGACGGAGATAGAGAACTCTTTTCCACGTTCACTTACCAACCGTGAGATCCGAGAAAGGCCAGGACTATGTCCGTGTGAGCCTTTGCTTGAGGAAGGGACGACGCTTGAATCAGAATGTCGTCCAAGTAAGGTACTACAGCAATGCCCCTTGGTCTTAGCACCGCCAGAAGGGACCCTAGTACCTTTGTGAAAATCCTTGGAACAGTGGCTAATCCGAAAGGAAGCGCCACGAACTGGTAATGCTTGTCCAGGAATGCGAACCTTAGGAACCGATGATGTTCCTTGTGGACAGGAATATGTAGATACGCATCCTTTAAATCCACCGTGGTCAAGAATTGACCTTCCTGGATGGAAGGATTGTTCGAATGGTTTCCATTTTGGACGATGGAACCTTGAGAAACTTGTTTAGGATCTTGAGATCTAAGATTGGTCTGAACATTCCCTCTTTTTTGGGAACTACGAACAGATTGGAGTAGAACCCCATCCCTCGTTCTTTTAATGGAACAGGATGAATCACTTCCAGAAGATAACCTTGGAAGACTATTTCTAGCGCCCAAGGATCCAGAACATCTCTTGCCCAAGCCTGAGTGAAGAGAGAGAGTCTGCCCCCCACCAAATCCGGTCCCGGATCGGGGGCCCGCATCTCATGCTGTCTTGGGAGCAGTGGCAGGTTTCTTGGCCTGCTTTCCTTTGTTCCAGCCTTGCCTTGGTCTCCAGGCTGGATTGGCTTGAGAAGTATTACCCTCCTGCTTAGAGGACGTAGCACTTGGGGCTGGTCCGTTTCTGCGAAAGGGACGAAAATTAGGTTTATTTTTGGCCTTGAAAGACCTATTCTGAGGAAGGGCGTGGCCCTTGCCCCCAGTGATATCAGAGATAAACTCTTACAAGTCAGGGCCAAACAGTGTTTTCCCCTTGAAAGGAATGTCAAACAATTTGTTCTTGGAAGACGCATCCGCTGACCAAGATTTTAACCAAAGCGCTCTGCGCGCCACAATAGCAAACCCAGAATTTTTCGCCGCTAACCTAGCCAATTGCAAGGTGGCGTCTAGGGTGAAAGAATTAGCCAATCTAAGAGCACGAATTCTGTCCATAATCTCCTCATAAGAAGAAGAATTACTAATAATCGCCTTTTCTAGCTCATCGCACCAGAAACACGCGGCTGTAGTGACAGGGACAATGCATGCAATTGGTTGTAGAAGGTAACCTTGCTGAACAAACATCTTTTTTAGCAAACCTTCTAATTTTTTATCCATAGGATCTTGGAAAGCACAACTATCTTCTATGGGTATAGTGGTGCGCTTGTTTAGAGTAGAAACCGCCCCCTCGACCTTGGGGACTGTCTGCCATAAGTCCTTTCTGGGGTCGACTATAGGAAACAATTTTTTAAATATGGGGGGAGGTACGAAAGGTACACCGGGCCTGTCCCATTCTTAATTAACAATGTACGCCACCCGCTTGAGTATAGGAAAAGCTTCGGGGGGCCCCGGGGCCTCTAGGAACTTGTCCATTTTACATAGTGTTTCTGGAATGACCAGATAATCACACTCATCCAAATTGGATAACACCTCCTTAAGCAGAGCGCGGAGATGTTCCAACTTAAATTTAAAAGTAATCACATCAGGTTCAGCTTGTTGAGAAATTTTTCCTGAATCTAAAATTTCTCCCTCAGACAAAACCTCCCTGGCCCCCTCAGACTGGTGTAGGGGCCCTTCAGAAACAATATCATCAGCGTCCTCATGCTCTTCAGTATTTTCTAAAACAGAGCAGTCGCGCTTTCGCTGATAAGTGGGCATATTGGCTAAAATGTTTTGATAGAATTATCCATTACAGCCGTTAATTGTTGCATAGTAAGGAGTATTGGCGCGCTAGATGTACTAGGGGCCTCCTGTATGGGCAAAACTGGTGTAGACGAAGGAGGGGATGATGCAGTACCATGCTTACTCCCCTCACTTGAGGAATCATCTTGGGCATCATTTTTACTAAATTTTTTATGACATAAATCACATCTATTTAAATGAGAAGGAACTTTGGCTTCCCCACAGTCAGAACACAATCTATCTGGTAGTTCAGACATGTTAAACAGGCATAAACTTGATAACAAAGCACAAAAAACGTTTTAAAATAAAACCGTTACTGTCACTTTAAATTTTAAACTGAACACACTTTATTACTGCAATTGCGAAAAAGTATGAAGGAATTGTTCAAAATTCACCAAAATTTCACCACAGTGTCTTAAAGCCTTAAAAGTATTGCACACCAAATTTGGAAGCTTTAACCCTTAAAATAACGGAACCGGAGCCGTTTTTATATTTAACCCCTTTACAGTCCCTGGAATCTGCTTTGCTGAGACCCAACCAAGCCCAAAGGGGAATACGATACCAAATAATGCCTTCAGAAAGACTTTTCTATGTATCAGAGCTCCACACACATGCAGCTGCATGTCATGCTGTTCTCAAAAACAAGTGCGCCATACCGGCGCGAAAATGAGGCTCTGACTATGATTAGGGAAAGCCCCAATAGAATAAAGTGTCTAAAACAGTGCCTGCCGATATTATTTTACAAAAAATACCCAGATTAAATGATTCCTCAAGGCTAAATATGTGTAAATATGATCGATTTAGCCCAGAAAATGTCTACAGTCTTAATAAGCCCTTGTGAAGCCCTTATTTACTGTGTGAATAAAATGGCTTACCGGATCCCATAGGGAAAATGACAGCTTCCAGCATTACATCGTCTTGTTAGAATGTGTCATACCTCAAGCAGCAAAAGACTGCTCACTGTTCCCCCAACTGAAGTTAATTCCTCTCAACAGTCCTGTGTGGAACAGCCATGGATTTTAGTAACGGTTGCTAAAATCATTTTCCTCATACAAACAGAAATCTTCATCTCTTTTCTGTTTCAGAGTAAATAGTACATACCAGCACTATTTTAAAATAACAAACTCTTGATTGAATAATAAAAACTACAGTTAAACACTAAAAAACTCTAAGCCATCTCCGTGGAGATGTTGCCTGTACAACGGCAAAGAGAATGACTGGGGTAGGCGGAGCCTAGGAGGGATCATGTGACCAGCTTTGCTGGGCTCTTTGCCATTTCCTGTTGGGGAAGAGAATATCCCACAAGTAAGGATGACGCCGTGGACCGGACACACCTATGTTGGAGAAATAGGCCACTTCCACTCATATTACAACAGTGGGAAATCTCAGTTAGCTGTTTCTATGCAAAAATCAACGTTAGCCATGTGGAAAAATCATGCCCCAATAAGTTTTATCACCAAGTACCTCACAAAAAACGATTAACATGCCAGTAAACGTTTTGAACATACATTTTAAAAATTATGAAGTGTTATTAATAAGCCTGCTACCAGTCGCTTTTACTGCAGTTAAGGCTCATACATTACTTCAGTATTAACAGTATTTTCTTAGACAAATTCCATTCCCTAGAAAAATACTTCAGTGCACATATACTCATCAGCCTAATACCAGTCGCTACCACTGCATTTAAGGCTGTACTTACATTACATTGGTATCAGCAGTATTTTCTAGTCAATTCCATTCCTTAGAAAAATAATTTACTGCACATACCTCGTTTGCAGGAGGGGCCCGCATGCTATTCCCCTTTCTGAAGTTACCTCACTCCTCAGAATGTGCGAGAAACAGCCAGTGGATCTTAGTTACTTCCGCTAAGATCATAGAAAACGCAGGCAGATTCTTCTTCCAATACTGCCTGAGAACAAACAGCACACTCCGGTGATATTTAAAATAACAAACTTTTGATTGAAGAAATAAACTAAGTTTAAAAAACACCACAGACCTCTCACAACGACCTATCTAGTTGAGTTGCAAGAGAATGACTGGATATGACATGTGAGGGGAGGAGCTATGTAGCAGCTCTGCTTGGGTGATCCTCTTGCAACTTCCTGTTGGGAAGGAGATATAATCCCATAAGTAATGGATGACCCGTGGACTGACTACACTTAACAAGAGAAATGAAGATTTATCAGTATCAACCTCTGAAACAGAATCCTCTGAACCAGAAAAATCATTATCAGAATCAGAATGATGATGTTCATTTAAAAATTCATCTGAAAAATGAGAAGTTTTAAAAGACTTTTTACGTTTACTAGAAGGGGGAATAACAGACATAGCCTTCTTAATAGATTTAGAAACAAAATCTCTTATGTTAACAGGAACACCCTGAAAATTAGATGTTGATGGAACAGCAACAGGTAATGGAACATTACTAAAGGAAATCTTATCTGCATTAACAAGTTTGTCATGACATTCATTACAAACAACAGCCGGAGGAACAGTTACCATAAGTTTACAACAAATACACTTATCTTTGGTAGATCCAGCATCAGGCAGCAATTTTCCAGAAGTATCTTCTGATTCAGGGTCAATCTGAGACATCTTGCAATATGTAATAGAAAAAACAACATATAAAGCAAAATTGATCAAATTCCTTAAATGACAGTTTCAGGAATGGGAAAAAATGCCAATGAACAAGCTTCTAGCAAGCAGAAGCAAATAAACAATGAGACTTAAATAATGTGCAGACAATAATGATGCCCAGATTTTTTAGCGCCAAAAAAGACGCCCGCATTATTTGGCGCCTAAATGCTTTAAGCACCAAAAATGACGCCACATCCGGTGACGCCGACATTTTTGGCGCAAAAACGTCAAAAAAATGACGCAACTTCCGGCGACAGGTATGACGCCGGAAATGACAAAGAAAATTTATTTTTTTTTGCGCCAAAAAAGTCCGCGCCAAGAATTACGCAATAAAATGAAGCATTTTCAGCCCCTGCGAGCCTAACAGCCCACAGGAAAAAAAAGTCAAATTTTAAGGTAAGAAAAATTGATTATTCAAATGCATTATCCCAAATAATGAAACTGACTGTCTGAAATAAGGAATGTTGAACATCCTGAATCAAGGCAAATAAATGTTTAAACACATATATTTAGAACTTTATATAAAAGTGCCCAACCATAGCTTAGAGTGTCACAAAAATAAGACTTACTTACCCCAGGACACTAATCTACATGTAGTAGAAAGCCAAACCAGTACTGAAACGAGAATCAGTAGAGGTAATGGTATATATAAGAGTATATCGTCGATCTGAAAAGGGAGGTAAGAGATGAATCTCTACGACCGATAACAGAGAACTTATGAAATAGACCCCGTAGAAGGAGATCATTGAATTCAAATAGGCAATACTCTCTTCACATCCCTCTGACATTCACTGCACACTGAGAGGAAAACTGGGCTCCAGCATGCTGCGAAGCGCATATCAACGAAGAATCTAGCACAAACTTACTTCACCACCTCCATGGGAGGCAAAGTTTGTAAAACTGATTTGTGGGTGTGGTGAGGGGTGTATTTATAGGCATTTTGAGGTTTGGGAAACTTTGCCCCTCCTGGTAGGAATGTATATCCCATACGTCACTAGCTCATGGACTCTTGCTAATTACATGAAAGAAACATAATTTATGCTTACCTGATAAATTTATTTCTCTTGTAGTGTATCCAGTCCACAGATCATCCATTACTTGTGGGATATTTTCCTTCCCAACAGGAAGTTGCAAGAGGATCACCCACAGCAGAGCTGCTATATAGCTCCTCCCCTCACTGCCATATCCAGTCATTCGACCGAAACAAGACGAGAAAGGAGAAACCATAGGGTGCAGTGGTGACTGTAGTTTAATTAAAATTTAAACCTGCCTTAAAAGGACAGGGCGGGCCGTTGACTGGATACACTACAAGAGAAATAAATTTATCAGGTAAGCATAAATTATGTTTTCTCTTGTTAAGTGTATCCAGTCCACGGATCATCCATTACTTGTGGGATACCAATACCAAAGCTAAAGTACACGGATGATGGGAGGGACAAGGCAGGAACTTAAACGGAAGGAACCACTGCCTGTAGAACCTTTCTCCCAAAAACAGCCTCCGAAGAAGCAAAAGTGTCAAATTTGTAAAATTTTGAAAAGGTGTGAAGCGAAGACCAAGTCGCAGCCTTGCAAATCTGTTCAACAGAGGCCTCATTTTTAAAGGCCCAGGTGGAAGCCACAGCTCTAGTAGAATGAGCTGTAATCCTTTCAGGGAGCTGCTGTCCAGCAGTCTCATAGGCTAAGCGTATTATGCTCCGAAGCCAAAAGGAGAGAGAGGTTGTCGAAGCTTTTTGACCTCTCCTCTGTCCAGAGTAAACGACAAACAGGGCAGATGTTTGACGAAAAACTTTAGTAGCCTGTAAGTAAAACTTCAAGGCACGGACTACGTCCAGATTATGCAAAAGACGTTCCTTCTTTGAAGAAGGATTAGGACACAATGATGGAACAACAATCTCTTGATTGATATTCCTGTTAGAAACCACCTTAGGTAAAAACCCAGGTTTGGTACGCAGAACTACCTTGTCTGAATGAAAAATCAGATAAGGAGAATCACAATGTAAGGCAGATAACTCAGAGACTCTTCGAGCCGAGGAAATAGCCATCAAAAACAGAACTTTCCAAGATAAAAGTTTAATATCAATGGAATGAAGGGGTTCAAACGGAACTCCCTGAAGAACTTTAAGAACCAAGTTTAAGCTCCACGGGGGAGCAACAGTTTTAAACACAGGCTTAATCCTAACCAAAGCCTGACAAAATGCCTGGACGTCTGGAACTTCTGCCAGACGCTTGTGCAAAAGAATAGACAGAGCAGAGATCTGTTCTTTTAAAGAACTAGCTGATAAGCCTTTGTCCAAACCCTCTTGGAGAAATGACAATATCCTAGGAATCCTAACCTTACTTCATGAGTAACTCTTGGATTCACACCAATAAAGATATTTACGCCATATCTTATGGTAGATTTTCCTGGTGACAGGCTTCCGAGCCTGTATTAAGGTATCAATGACTGACTCGGAGAAGCCACGCCTTGATAGAATCAAGCGTTCAATGTCCATGCAGTCAGTCTCAGAGAAATTAGATTTGGATGATTGAAAGGACCTTGTATTAGAAGGTCCTGCCTCAGAGGCAGAGTCCATGGTGGAAGAGATGACATGTCCACTAGGTCTGCATACTAGGTCCTGCGTGGCCACGCAGGCGCTATCAGAATCACCGATGCTCTCTCCTGTTTGATTTTGGCAATCAGTTGAGGGAGCAGAGGAAACGGTGGAATCACATAGGCCAGGTTGAAGAACCAAGGAGCTGCTAGAGCATCTATCAGCGTTGCTCCCGGGTCCCTGGACCTGGATCCGTAACAAGGAAGCTTGGCGTTTTGGCGAGACGCCATGAGATCCAGTTCTGGTTTGCCCCAACGATGGACCAGTTGAGCAAACAACTCCGGATGGAGTTCCCACTCCCCCGGATGAAAAGTCTGACGACTTAGAAAATCCGCCTCCCAGTTCTCTACGCCTGGGATGTGGATCGCTGACAGGTGGCAAGAGTGAGACTCTGCCCAGCGAATTATCTTTGAGACTTCTAACATCGCTAGGGAACTCCTGGTTCCCCCTTGATGGTTGATGTAAGCCACAGTCGTGATGTTGTCCGACTGAAATCTGATGAACCTCAGTGTTGCTAACTGAGGCCAAGCTAGAAGAGCATTGAATATTGCTCTTAACTCCAGAATATTTATTGGGAGGAGTTTCTCCTCCTGAGTCCACGATCCCTGAGCATTCAGGGAGTTCCAGACTGCGCCCCAACCTAGAAGGCTGGCATCTGTTGTTACAATCGTCCAATCTGGCCTGCGAAAGGTCATACCCTTGGACAGATGGACCCGAGAAAGCCACCAGATAAGAGAATCTCTGGTCTCTTGATCCAGATTTAGTAGAGGGGACAAATATGAGTAATCCCCATTCCACTGACTTAACATGCATAATTGCAGCGGTCTGAGATGCAGGCGCGCAAATGGCACTATCTCCATTGCCGCTACCATTAAGCCGATTACTTCCATGCACTGAGCCACTGACGGGCGTGGAATGGAATGAAGGACACGGCAAGCATTTAGAAGTTTTGATAACCTGGACTCCGTCAGCTAAATTTTCATCTCTACAGTGAAAAAATGCAGTTACACTAACGAAATTTTTACAGTGTATGTAATAAGTTAGCAGAGCATTGCACCCACTTGCAAATGGATGATTAACCCCTTAATACCAAAAACTGAATAACAAATGACAAAAACGTTTTTTAAACAGTCACAACAACTGCCACAGCTCTACTGTGGCTTTTTACCTCCCTCAATACGACTTTTGAAGCCTTTTGAGCCCTTCAGAGAAGTCTTGGATCATGCAGGAAGAAGCTTGATATCTGTGTCTGTAATTTTTGCTGTGCAAAAAAACGCCAAAATAGGCCCCTCCCACTCATATTACAACAGTGGGAAGCCTCAGGGAACTGTTTCTAGGCAAAATTCAAGCCAGCCATGTGGAAAAAACTAGGCCCCAATAAGTTTTATCACCAAACATATGTAAAAAACGATTAAACATGCCAGCAAACGTTTTAAAATACACTTTTATAAGAGTATGTATCTCTATTAATAAGCCTGATACCAGTCGCTATCACTGCATTTAAGGCTTTACTTACATTACTTCGGTATCAGCAGCATTTTATAGCAAATTCCATCCCTAGAAAAATATTTTAACTGCACATACCTTATTACAGGAAAACCTGCACGCTATTCCCCCTCTGAAGTTACCTCACTCCTCAGAATATGTGAGAACAGCAAAGGATCTTAGTTACTTCTGCTAAGATCATAGAAAACGCAGGCAGATTCTTCTTCTAAATACTGCCTGAGATAAACAGTACACTCCGGTACCATTTAAAAATAACAAACTTTTGATTGAAGAAATAAACTAAGTATAAAACACCACAGTCCTCTTACGACCTCCATCTTAGTTGAGAGTTGCAAGAGAATGACTGGATATGGTAGTGAGGGGAGGAGCTATATAGCAGCTCTGCTGTGGGTGATCCTCTTGCAACTTCCTGTTGGGAAGGAGAATATCCCACAAGTAATGGATGATCCGTGGACTGGATACACTTAACAAGAGAAATGGGCAACAAGAAGGCACTTAGCTACCATGAAGCGACTCTAAATGATGTGTCCTAAGTGGTAAAGTACTGACTTCCCGGTTTCATATATAATTACGTTATCATACATTTTAACTCCTAGGTCATTGTTGATTTCAAATGTTTCTTTAGACACACTGTATTGCAGTTTTTGCTTTTACATTCATGATTAGCTTCTGTTTTAGTTAACATAGTAATGCCATTTATAATTATAGTATAGATGTAGGTCATGGTCTTCTCCTATGGAGAAGCATTTTCATAACATTTAAGATGAATTTTGCTTTTACTGTGTTAATTAAGCATTTACTACTATCTAGTATATCTTGACCAAGGGCTGATTTACTACCCCATGAATTGACAGCTTGAAGATGCAGCTGATGCTTTCAATGTCTGTTTTTGCCTTTCCACTAGTTAGGAACAAACAGGAAATGTTGTTCTCCTTATATTTTTAGATATTATATGTTGGTTTTTATTTTTAGGTTTTTCTGTATCATACGACTTTTAAGGGGCAATACTTTCACCTCAATGTTTATTTTTGGAGACCACACGTTTAATTAATCAAAATGTACAGTGATTTAATTCCTGCAGAAAAGATCTATGGCTCTGACTTACACAAGATATTGTGTTTCTCCAGGAGACGCACTTCAGAAGCCATCACAAATCCATGTATCTTGGGACACATTTCACCCAACATTAATATAGCTTTTACACGACGGGGGTTAGCATACTGATAAACAAGAACAGACCCTTTCAACATATACAAACTGATGAAGATACAGAGAACAGATACCTGGGTATTTTTGGTCTTTTGTATGGCAGGCTAATTACATTAAATGTCAGGTACTTACCTGCTATCCCGCGTGTGGCCGTCCGGGAGACACCACTCCTGTTCCGGGTAAGACACCCAAGCCTGCTCCCCCGGCCTCAGTGTCCCAGGTTGAGGAACACCTGGGCTAGGTTCCTGCTGCAGCTGCTGATTCTCTCTAGGAGTGCACAGCTGCGGGCTGCCTAGATTTAAAGGGGCCATATCCTAAGTACCGGAACTCCCATCAGGAGGTCTCAGTTGTGAGAGTTCCTATAAAAGCTTACTCAGCCCATCACTCTGGGCTGAGTTTTTGCCTTACCTACCTTGTTCCTGAAGTATGGCATACTTACCTTGACCCTGCAAATGCTCACATGATTACTTGCTTTCATGTGACAGTCTCTCCAACTGTGTCTGCAGAGTATCCTGTGTCTGCTATACCAGTGACAGCTTTCCTCAAATCAGCTGCACCTTCTGTGTCTACCTGGTATCCCATGGCAGTCTCACTAACAGGCTGTGCCTGCTATACCAGTGACAGCTTTCCTCAAGCCAGCTGTACCTACTTGATATCCTGTGACGGTCTCTCCAACTGTTTCTGCGGAGTATCCTGTGTCTGCTATACCCAGTGACAGCTTTCCTCAAATCAGCTGTGCCTGCTGTATCTACCTGGTATCCCATGGCAGGCTCACTAACAGGCTATGCCTGCTGAGTATCCTGTGTTTGCTATACCAGCTTTCCTCAAACCAGCTGGCCTGTTGTAACTACCTGGTTTCCCATGACAGTCTCACCAACAGTACCCTCTGGGTATCTTGTGCCTGCTGAGTATCCTGTGTCTGGTATACCGGTCCTCATCTGCAACATCAAATAGTAGATTCCAGCCTCCAAATTTAAAACAGAACTTTATTTTTTTACATGGGGTCCAAGGAAAAAAGTACAACATTTCAATATTTCATATTACTAAGGGGCTAGCACTGTCTTGAAACCTTGTACTTTTTCCTTTGACCCCATGTAAGAAAATAAAGGTCTGTTTTAAGTTTGGAAGCTGGAATCTACTATTTTATATTGCAAATGAAGATCTGGCAAGTCTGTGATTCCATGCCCCAGTGATAAAGAGAGTGCTGTTTTACCCTTTTGCTGATAATTATCTGCTATACTGGTGACAGCTTTTCTCAAACCAGCCGAACCTGCTGTACCTACCTGGTAACCCATGGCAGTCTCACCCTCCACACCATTGGGTGTATTGCACAGTTCAAACATTAGTGCCCACTGGACTTCGTTACAGCAACCTACTTAAGTATTCTGAACTTTGTATAGGACTTTAGTGTTCTGCCTTGGGCCTATAATCAAACTTAAAGTTTCGATTTTCAATTTAAACTGCCGAATGTTTTTTTTGCTTATCATTCGGTAAAGCCTTTAAAAGACTTATTGTTGTTCAGTGTATCTGTTCCTGCATTCTGAGTTCCACACACCCTAACCTCCTCATATTAACTAATACTTATGATCCAAGTGATTGATGCCTCCCCTTTTATAAACTATACTTTAGAGAATTTTAGTTGTCTCTTAAGGGATTATGTTTGTTGGAGGAGACCTAAATATACAGCTGCAGCCTGCATTAGATAGCTCTAACCCTAATATTAGAATTCCCAGGTCTAAGGTAGTCATCTTATCCCATGTAGATTACAGCGTTAATGCCCGTCAATGTCAGGGGTAAGGAGACCTTTCTGAGTTATTGGATCCCGTATAGTTTAAACTAAATATTTTATTGAGATTATATATTTTTTTAGAAGTAGTATAGTCCTGATAGGGTTAAATCCTAGTGTGCCTGTCCATCTCTAGTTAGATATCTTAACTATCTTCCAGTGGAAATTAAACAAAAAAAAAAGGAAAAAAAATCCCTTTCCTCCCTCGGAAGGACTTTAGTTTGTACCAAATGCATTTAGTTTTTTAAGTGGCTTTATTAATTGTATCTGTAGTTCTATAGAGTAGGTTTTTTGGCCCTAACCACTTCCCAAAATAGTTATTTAGAGATTTCTCAATGTTAGAAGAAAAAAGATACTGTTCCATAATTATAAGATCTCTTATTCCTTTTAAGAACATAGAGACGGAGGGAGCCTGATTCACTTTCCAGTTAGCTAATATAATATTTCTTCCTAATAGTATCACTGGGTTTATCAGCTTATAGTTTCTGTGTTTCTCTGGTGCGCATAAGAAGAAGATAGATTTGGAATCGATACAGAAGTCTCTATCTATAGCCCTGTTAAGCCAATAATTAATTTTATTCCAGAATTGTCTGATCTTCGAACAAAACCAAAAACAGTGGATAAGATCAGTTTGTGTCTTATTGCATCTAGAATAATTTGAAGAGTTATTTACGGACCATTTTCCAAATTGTGCGGGTGTTATGTAGATCCTATTTATTATTTTACATTGAGATTCTCTCCAAGATTCTATGAAAGAGGAGGATCTATTTGCTATTTCAAAACTTTTTTTAATCCCGTCCAAAGTTATGGATGCAAAATTATTTTTCCATTTTAATTGTAGACCATTCACATGTGGTAGGCCAAGATTATTAATTAAGATATTATATAAGAAGGATATGGAGTATAGTCGCTGATTGTAGAGATTGATTGCTGGAGCTAGATTGCCTAATTCCCAATTTGATTAATTGTTCTGGGTGATTTGATAAAAAAAAAAGTGTCTTAGTTGAAGATAGGCAAAGAAGCTATCGCCTAGATTTAGAGTTTTGCGTTAGAAGGGGTGAGTTAGCTATGCGTGGGTTTTTTCCCCCGCACCTTTTAAACAACGCTGGTATTTAGAGTTGTCTGAAGGGCAGCGTTAGGCTCCAAAAAGGGACCGTACAGGCATATTTACCGCCACTGCAACTCTCAATACCAGCGTTGCTTACGGACGCGTAACAATGGGAAATAATGGGGCAGTTTGAGCTGGAAAAAAACCTAACACCTGCAAAAAAGCCGGTTTCAGCTCCTAACGCAGCCCCAATGTTTCCTATGGGGAAACACTTCCTAAGTCTGCACCTAACACCCTAACTTTTCCCCTGAGTCTAAACACCCCTAACCTTACACTTATTAACCCCTAATCTGCCGCCCCAGCTATCGCTGACCCCTGCATATTATTTTTAACCCCTAATCTGCCGCTCCGTACCCCGCCGCAACCTATGTTATCCCTATGTACCCCTAATCTGCTGCCCCTAACACCGCCGACCCCTATATTATATTTATTACCCCCTAATCTATATAATAACTATTTAATAGCTACCTAGTTAAAATAATTACAAAATTACCAGTAAAATAAATCCTAACCTACGTTACAATTAAACCTAACACTACACTATTAATATATTAATTAAACTACCTACAATTATCTACAATTAAATCAACTAAACTAAATTACAAAAAAAACACACTAAATTACAAAAAAAACAAACACTAAATTACAAAAACAAACAAACACTAAATTACAAAAAATAAAAAAAGATTACAAGAATTTTAAACTAATTACACCTACTCTAAGCCCCCTAAAAAATAACAAAGCCCCCCAAAATAAAAAAATGCCCTACCCTATTCTAAAATAGGGCCTTTTGCGGGGCATGCCCCAAAGAAAACAGCTCTTTTGCCTGTAAAAAAACATACAATACCCCCCCCCCACATTACAACCCACCACCCACATACCCCTAATCTAACCCAAACCCCCCTTAAAAACCCTAACACTAAGCCCCTGAAGATCTTCCTACCTTATCTTCACCACGCCGGATATCACCGATCCGTCCAGAAGAGGGTCCGAAGTCTTCATCCTATCCGGCAAGAAGAGGTCCAGAAGAGACTCCGAAGTCTTCATCCTATCCGGCAAGAAGAGGAGATCCAGACCGGCAAACATCTTCATCCAAGCGGCATCTTCTATCTTCATCCATCCGACGAGGAGCGGCTCCATCTTCAAGACCTCCGGCGCGGAACAACGACGAATGAAGGTTCCTTTAAGGGACGTCATCCAAGATGGCGTCCCTCGAATTCCGATTGGCTGATAGGATTCTATCAGCCAATCAGAATTAAGGTAGGAAAAATCTGATTGGCTGATTGAATCAGCCAATCATATTCAAGTTCAATCGGATTGGCTGTTCCAATCAGCCAATAGAATGCAAGCTCAATCTGATTGGCTGATTGGATCAGCCAATTGGATTGAACTTGCATCTGATTGGCTGATTCAATCAGCCAATCAGATTTTTCCTACCTTAATTCCGATTGGCTGATAGAATCCTATCAGCCAATCGGAATTCGAGGGACGCCATCTTGGATGACGTCCCTTAAAGGAATCTTCATTCGGTGTTACCCGGCGTGGTAAAGATAAGGTAGGAAGATCTTCAGGGGCTTAGTGTTAGGTTTTTTTTTGTAATTTAGTGTTTGTTTGTTTTTTGTAATTTAGTGTTTGTTTTTGTAATTTAGTGTTTTGTTTTTTTTTGTAATTTAGTTTAGTTGATTTAATTGTAGATAATTGTAGGTAGTTTATTTAATTAATTTATTGATAGTGTAGTGTTAGGTTTAATTGTAACTTAGGTTAGGATTTATTTTACTGGTAATTTTGTAATTATTTTAACTAGGTAGCTATTAAATAGTTATTAACTATTTAATAGCTATTGTACCTAGTTACAATAAATACAAAGTTGCCTGTAAAATAAATGTAAATCCTAAAATAGCTACAATATAATTATTATTTATATTGTAGCTACATTAGGGTTTATTTTACAGGTAAGTATTTAGCTTTAAAAAGGATTAATTTATTTAATAAGATTTATTTTATTTCGTTAGATTTAAATTATATTTAATTTAGGGGGGTGTTAGTGTTAGGGTTAGACTTAGCTTTAGGGGTTAATACATTTATTAGAGTAGCGGTGAGGTCCGGTCGGCAGATTAGGGGTTAATACTTGAAGTTAGGTGTCGGCGATGTTAGGGAGGGCAGATTAGGGGTTAATACTATTTATTATAGGGTTTTTGAGTCGGGAGTGAGGCGGAGTAGGGGTTAGTACATTTATTATAGTAGCGGTGAGGTCCGGTCGGCAGATTAGGGGTTAATAAGTGTAAGTAGGTAGCAGTGACGTTGGGGGGTGGCAGATTAGGGGGTAATAAATATAATATAGGGGTCGGCGTTGTTAGGGGCAGCAGATTAGGGTTACATAGGGATAATGTAAGTGGCGGCGGTGTGCGGTCGGCAGATTAGGGGTTAAAATATTTTATTAGAGTGGCGGCGATGTGGGGGGGCCTCGGTTTAGGGGTACATAGGTAGTTTATGGGTGTTAGTGTACTTTAGAGCACAGTAGTCAGGATCTTTATGAACCGGCGTTAGCCCATAAAGCTCTTAACTCCTGACTTTTTCCTGCGGCTGGAGTCTTGTCGTTAGAGTTCTAACGCTCACTTCAGCCAAGACTCTAAATACCGGCGTTAGAAAGATCCCATTGAAAAGATAGGATACGCAATTGACGTAAGGGGATCTGCGGTATGGAAAAGTCGCGGCTGGAAAGTGAGCGTTAGACCCTTACCTACAAGACTCTAAATACCAGTGGTAGGCCAAAACCAGCGTTAGGACCCCCTAATGCTGGTTTTGACGGGTAACGCAGAACTCTAAATCTAGGCGTATGTTTGTGTAGATTAAATTCTTGCTTAAGTGATTCAAATGTTTTCATGGCATCCGAACTGCTTTCCTTTAAGTTTATGATGCCTTTGTTTCGCCATTCTTCAAATACAGAGGAGGAAATTTCCGGGGGGAAATCAGGATTGCCTATTATCAGTACATTTTTAGATAGTTTGTGGTTAACCTGAATTTCCTTCGTATATTTCTGCCAAGCTAGAATTAGGCCTTTAAGTATATGCATTTTTTGTAAGTGAATAGGGATTTTAGCATTAGTGTAATGTATAATAGATTTCAGGGAGAATGGTATTACTATTTTTAGATTCTAGACCTAAGTTTGTCACGTATTCCTTACTAGTAATCCAATCTACAATGACTTTTACTAGAGTGGCTAGGTTATAAAATTTTAAATTGGATAGAGCTAGTCCTCCAACATATTTGTGTAAACTTAATTTTATAGAGGATATTAGATTTTTATTTTTTGCCATATGAACATGGCTGTGATACTATTAAATTTCAGAATATCCTTAGTACGAATAATAAATGGAAAATTTTGTAATATTTACACACATTTTTTAATATGGTTGATAATTAAAACTAATTCCTCCTAGTATTCTAGAAGCACACATAACAGAGATTCCAAAAACCAGGCAAGCCTATTAACTCTCTCTCAAACTACCGGCCAATATCTCTACTTAAAGTAGATATCAAAATTTTCGCTAAAGTGCTTGCAAGAAGTATTAATAAAGGCCTTCCCTCCCTAATACATACAAACCAGGTAGGATCCCCCCCCCCCCCCCCCCGGTTGTGAGGACCGTGATAACACAATTAAGATTATAAATTTATTAGAACATGCACAAAAGCTTGCTACTTTTCTGTAGTGTAGCTCGGCATCCCTCCCTCTCCAATTTTATTTTCTTTAGGTAGGGTCCCTCTCACTCCCTCCCCCGCTGGGCTGCCCACTCACCTCCCGCCGGCACCTTCAGATGTCTGTAACGATCTGGCATCTGCTTTCATATGGAACCAGAGCACCAATCGTATCCATTTCCATATGCAGACAGATGTCTACTGCTCAGGAGTTTCCTGCAACTGCAACATATATATAATGGGCTTTGTACCGCATGACACACACATATATATACACAGTATCTCACAAAAGTGAGTACACCCCTCACATTTTTGTAAATATTTTATTATATCTTTTCATGTGACAATACTGAAGAAATTACACTTTGCTACAAAGTAGTAAGTGTACAGCCTGTATAACAGTGTAAATTTGTTGTCCCCTAAAAATAACTCAACACACAGCCATTAATGTCTAAAACATTGGCAGCAAAAGTGAGTACACCGCTAAGTGGAAAAGTCCAAATTGGGCCCAATTAGCCATTTTCCCTCCCCGGTGTCATGTGACTCATTAGTGTTACAAGGTCTCAGGTGTGAATGGGGAGCAGGTGTGTTAAATTTGGTGTTATCGCTCTCACACTCTCTCATACTGGTCACTGGAAGTTCAACATGGCACCTCATGGCAAAGAACTCTCTGAGGATCTCAGAAAAAAAGAATTGTTGCTTTACATAAAGATGGCCTAGGCTATAAGAAAATTGCCAAGACCCTGAAAATGACCTGCAGCATGGTGGGCAAGACCATACAGCGGTTTCACAGGACAGGTTCCACGCAGAACAGGCCTCGTCATGGTCAACCAAAGAAGTTGAGTGCACATGCTCAGAATCATATTCAGAGGTTGTCTTTGGGAAATAGATGTATGAGTGCTGCCAGCATTGCTGTAGATGTTGAAGAGGCTGGGAGTCAGCATGTCAGTGCTCAGACCATACGCCACACACTGCATCAAATTGGTCTGCATGGCTGTCGTCCCAGAAGGAAGCCTCTTCTAAAGATGATGCACAAGAAAGCCCACAGGAAAGTCTGCTGAAGACAAGCAGACTAAGGATTACTGGAACCATGTCCTGTGGTCCGATGAGACCAAGATAAACCTATTTGGTTCAGATGTTGTCAAGCGTGTGTGGCGGCAACCAGGTGAGGAGTACAAAGACAAGTGTGTCTTGCCTACAGTCAAGCATGGTGGTGGGAGTATTATGGTCTGGGCCTGCATGGGTGCTGCCGGCACTGGGGAGCTACAGTTCATTGAGGGAACCATGAATGCCAACATGTACTGTGACATACTGAAACAGAGCATGATCCCCTCCCTTCAGAGACTGGGCCACAGGGCAGTATTCCAACATGATAACGACCCCAAACACACCTCCAAGATGAACACTGCCTTGCTAAAGAAGCTGAGGGTAAAGGTGATGGACTGGCCAAGCATGTCTCCAGACCTAAACCCTATTGAGCATCCTCAGACGGAAGGTGGAGGAGCACAATGTCTCTAACATCCACTAGCTCCGTAATGTCATCATGGAGGAGTGGAAGAGGACTCCAGTGGCAACCTGTGAAGCTCTGGTAAACTCCATGCCCAATAGGGTTAAAACAGTGCTGGAAAATAATGATGGCCACACAAAATATTGACACTTAGGGGTATACTCACTTTTGTTGCCAACGGTTTAGACATTAATGGCTGTGTGTTGAGATACTTTGAGGGGACAACACATTTACACTGTTATACAGAATGTACACTCACTACTTTACATTGTAGCAAAGTGTCATTTCTTCAATGTTGTCACATGAAAAGATATAATAAAATATTTGCAAAAATGTTTGGAGTGTACTCACTTTTGTAAAATACTGTAAATATATTCTAAGCAGAAGATTAAACCCACCAAGTGCCAGCTACCTGGGTGCAGTTACGTGAATATATATCAAATACCAGTAAAATGCACTCACAGGCTTTTAGATAAATTACAAGTATGTAATGTAGTAAAATACAAATATGAGCAGCTGGAGAGCACTCTCACTTCCTAAGTCAATCCGCCAGGGTGCATGCAGGGGTTGAATAGTATAATAAATGGAAGGCCGCACTCTCTGGTCCTTTACATATATAGTTTTATTTGTATAAATAAATAAAACTATATAT